>NC_136524.1:35390210-35397710 GCF_053919585.1 Euprymna scolopes | reverse complement strand
AAATGAAATAAAAATAAAAATAAAATAAAATTAAAACAAATAAACAAACAAACTATGAATAAATATAAAACATGAATGTTATCTAAATACCACATGAACCTATATACATATATCAATATACTTATAAATGTCTAGATTTTGCCAGACCCGCGCATATATACACACACACATTACAGACATACAGAGACGAATAATAGCGTTTTTCTTTACTTCTGTAGCGTGGTAACCCCTTCGTACATTCAATTCCCTTTTTCAATCAAACTCTACACGCATAGTTATATTTCATAGCCCCACCCGCTTGTTACATGTTCCTAAGTTATAGGTTTTTTCGTAAAAATTTACACTACGTAAAAGTTTATATTGAATTCAGCATGAAGTTCATAGGCCTATCCTCAAATTAAGCAAACACTCTTTCGATGGTAAGGCAGATATACATAAGATGTATCACGATACAATAATAATATATAATAACACATGACAGAAATCAGAGTATTTAGGTTATACAAACCGAGTATATAAGCTTATATATTGTAGTACTTACCTTCATCTTTGTTTATTCACTCTAATTTCCTTTTTCTTTCATTCACCCTTCATTCCTTACTTTCTTTCATCTATATATTTCTTCATACATATATATAAACAGATATATATATATACAGATATATATATATATATATATACATATATATAAACAGATATATATATATATACAGATATACATACATATATATAAACAGATATATATATATATACAGATATACATACATATATATAAACAGATATATATATATACAGATATATATATATATATATTCATATATATATACAGATACATAGATATATGGATATATATATACAGATATATATATATATATACCGATGTATATATATATTTATACAGATATATATATATATATATATATATATATATATATATATATATATATATACAAATATATATATACAGATATATATATATTTATACAGGTATCTATATATATAAAAATGTAAATTTGGTTCGTTAAAAGTGAATAAAAGCATATTTCTATGTTACCAATTCTTTTGAAATTTTCAGACAACCCATCTTTAGAGTCGAGGCATGTTTTTATGTCATTAAAACAAATTTACTTCGCGAATTATTAAAATATTAAATAAAATATAAATATTTTTCGAAGTCGTTTCTGCGTGACTTGCCCGATTTTATTTCTGGTAACTTCCGTTTCAACTACTCTCGAATTACCAGATAAGTTTAAAAAAAAACAAACTTACTCATGCAGATAGTGATCCGTGCTGAAATAATAACGTTATTATTTAAAAAGCCACTCTTAACATGAGGAAGGGGGGCGTTTTGTACCTATTCTTTACTTTAACCTTAAAATTGAATAAAAACATATCATAAAACTTTAATTAAACGTGGAAATACGATTAAAAAAAAATAGCGCGGATCACTCTCTGCATTAGCACAAAATAAATAAATAAATAAAATAATCCCATATTTTAAAAATTTAAATTCATTTATGTACTTACCAATTTTATGTTAAGGCTTTTCAATCATGAAACATTACGTTTTAATTGTTTGGTTTCTTTTCACAGCATTGTTTACATAAAAAAGTTTGTTTTAACTTTTTCTAAACTGTTTCATTTTTACGACATGCCTCAACGTATTATAAACACCCTAACCTCCCCATGTTAAAAAAAACGCCCTTCCATAAACCTCGAAAGCCGTTCTTAATATGGGGAGGTTGGGGGTGTTCATTCCGAAAGCCGTTTTAACATGGGGAAGTTAGGGTGTTTATAATATGCTGGGTGGGGCGAGTCGTAAAATTAACGAAGTTGCTATCTATTATTTATTGCAAAAATTGCTTTAAATTTATTTATTTGACAAAAAAAAAAATTACCTTCTGGTACTCCTTAGGCGTGGAGTTCCATGGCGACTAGCAGAAAAAATTAATAGGCGCTCCCTTAGTCCCCCATCCCACCCCGCACGTAACATATTTTATTTATTGACGTTGCCGTAACTAAACGATTATTTGTAACATTTACAAACATTTATTTATTTTGAAAAAAGTTTTACTTTTTATGAATATTAAAAGAAAAATCGGTACTCATGCAGAGAGTGATCCATGCTGAAATAATAACGCTATTATTTAAAAAGCCATTCTTAACATGGGGAGGGGAGGGTGTTTTATACATATTCTGTACTTTAACCTTGTAATTGAATAAAAAAAAAACACGATTTAAAAAAATAGCGCGGATCACTCTCTGCATTAGCACCGAAAAATGTTACTAAACATTTATTAATAATTTCTCACTTTTGCAAACATTTGATTTTAAATTTCTTTTTAAATGACGACTTTTATCGACTTTTTTTTTAAATATCCCCCCCCCAAATGGTGTTTATGAAATCCGTTGTTAACATGGAGAGGTTGAGGGTGTTTATTCTGAAAGCCGTTCTTAACATTTGTGGAGGTGGACCTAATGTAAAAAAAATAAAAATAAATAAATAAATTAAAAAAAAAAAACTAAATCATTTACTGATAACTTCTCACTTTTACAAATATTTTTTAATTTACATACGCGGATGAACAAATTGCTGAATAGTGCGAAAACAAAACGTTTTTGTAATAAACTTCGGGATAATTTTTTGGGTAAATATTTACATTTAGGTCCATCTCCACAATTTTCTTTTTTAAATGACGACTTTTATTGATAAATAAATTTACTTCTCCGCAACTTTTATTGATAAATAAATCTACTTCTCTGCCACGGGCACTGAACCCCTCCTTTTTTTTTAAATAGTATTTTCGGGTGGGTATGCTGACAACAAATATCAGTTAAATTTTGCAAATAGCCCCCCCCCTCTCCAAAAGTGGTGTTTATTCCGGAAGCTGTTCTTAAGATGAGGATGTTGGGGGGGGGGTGATTATAAGGTGGACCTAATCTAAAAAAAACAACAAAAAAAAACAAGTTTTTTATGCGCACATAAGCAACTACAATTTTTATTAACTTTTTTTTTTTTACTTTTTTATTTAAAAATTAGTAAATTTCAATGAATAGAATAATAAATCATTTATCATTAATATGTGTTTTTGGTTTTGTGTTGAATGAAACTTTTTTTTTTTTCCATTACAACAATAATGAACCAATTTAAATCTTCCGGCATGCGTTTAAGGGTTACGAAATTATCAATAAATCGTTTAGTTACTAAGCCAACGTCAGTAAATAAAAAAATGTTACGTGCGCATGCATTAGCCTTGACTAGGGGGGGGGGCTAAGGGAGCGACCATTAAATAATTATACAGGACTCAACGCTCAAGGAGTACCTAAAGTGGCACTTATGCACTTATGTTATCGTGCTATTTTTTAAAATAGTATTTTCATGTTAAATTCAAATTTTACAATATGTTTTTCTTTTATTAATTTGTTAAGTGAAAGTACAGATAACCCGGTCGGTTTCTAATGTGAGGAAAATGTAGCCCCCCCCCCAAAAAAAAGGGGGTACTCTGGATAATAACAAAACATTAAAATTGCCTCAGTCTCGAAAGATTTCTTCTCTACTGACCGAGGAAACAAACGGTGAAGTGTAGTTCACCTTCTGTTTCTCTCCCCTTCTGTCTTCCTCTCTTAATATCTCTTTCTATTTTATCTCTCCTTTTCCCTCTCTCAATCTATCTTTCTCTCTATATCACCCTCTCCATCTCTCTTTGAAACCCTTTCTCTCTCTAACCCCCTCTATCTCTCTCCTTTCCTCTGTCTCATCCTTCTCTGTTTCTAACTCTCCCCCTCTCTCTGTTTATCTATCAATCCCTTTATCTCTCTATCTCCTTCTCTTTCTCTATTTTCCTCTCACTTTCTCTTTTCTATCTATATACCTTCTTCTCTATCTGTCTATCTCTAATCCCTCATCCTACTTTAGTCTCCTAAATTAATTACAGTGAATAAGGCATTGTCAAAACATGGATAAATCCTATTTTAGTCACCTAATTTACTGACTGTGAGAATAGAAGTTATTTGAAAATTACTGCTACCTTGAACAGCACCAGAAGTAACTGGTAAAACCTTTCTAATTAAATTGATTTTGGCAGCCATTTGGTTACAAAATGACATAGCCTTAGCCCTTGCTGCATGAGGAATACCTGCGACCTTGTTGCCAAGTAGAAGAATTATTTATTCTACTTTAAAACATTCAATTTTTCAAAAATCTCATGTTCGGCATCTCCAAAACATCCAATATGGGGAAAAATATTGCAAAAATGCAAACTTATTGTTAAGGATGAATGCACAATGGTATGCAAAAAATAACTTGAGGCTCTTGGTCGATCCTTACAAGATTTGTGTGGCAATGTCAGACCATTTGGGAATGCAGTAATATTGCTTGCAGGAGATTTCAGACAAATGTTACCTGTTATTCTTCAATCGACACCAGCAGATGAAATAAATGCTTGCCTCAAATACTCTACTTTTTTGTTCCACGTGAAGACATAAAACTAAACTCAAAATATATATGTCCAGTTGCAGACTGTTCGATCCACACAAAATCTTTTGCATCACTTGTGGGAAATTGGGTACGAAAAAGTGCCAGCTGATCAGAGTTAAGGGCAAAATTCTTTGACTTTTAACTTCTGTAATTTCTGTAATTTTATTTCATCAAAAGAATAGTTAGTTTAAAAAGTTTTTGCAGATATTCAAATCATAAGAATTCCATTTGACTGAGTGAATGAGCTATTCTTGCTGGTCAATACAAAGATGCCCATGAACTTATCGCTATTATTCAATGTAAAATTCCAAGTGAGGTAGTCAAATACAAATCCATCGACACTGTTGTGAAAGCAGATAAAGTGGTTAATTATCCAACAGCTATATTTCCCAGGGATGCAACCGCATGTATTGCAACTGAAATTTAGTGTACATATTATCATGTTGTGAAATATAAACCAATCCAAGCTTTGCAATGGCACATAGCTTGCAGTAACCAAAAAATTAACAAACAATATCATAGAAACAACAATCTTAACAGGACCTTTCACAGATGAATATATCTTCGTTCCATGCATTCCTATGATTCCACCGGATACATCATTACACTTTAGGAAATTGCACTTTCCAATTTTATTGTAATTTGCAATAACCATCAGCAAAGTACAGGGAACAATCTTAAGAATTGTGGGCCTTACAGTTACACACTGACTGTTTTTTCACATGGACAATTTATGTTATGTATTCAAGAGTCACCAAACCGGAAAATCTCTATATCAGCTAAGAAAATGGAACAACAAAAACTGTGTACCCATGCAAAATGGAAATTTAAACCTAAAAGAAACATACTTTTACTCATTTTGGAACATTTTCCATTGCGTCAATTTGAGCAACATCAACGCGTGGCAGGGTACAAATATATAAAGATATATATAAAGATATATATATATATAAATATATAAAGATATATATAAAGATATATATATAAATATATATATAAATATATATATAAAGATATATATATATATAAAAATATATATACACACAGATATACATATACAGATATATATACATACATATCTGTATACACATATCTGTATATATATATCTGTATATATATGCATATATATATATGTATATGTATATATCTGTATATATATATGCATATATATATGCGTATATATATTTACATATATATATATCTGTATATGTATATATCTGTATATATATATATCTACATATATATATATATCTGCATATATTTATATATCTGCATATATATATCTGTATATATATATATCTGTATATATATATCTGTATATATTTATATATCTGCACATATCTATACATATATATATCTGTATATATATATATCTGTATATATTAATATATCTGCATATATCTATATATATATTTGTATATATATATCTGGATATATATCTGTATATATATCTGTATATATATATAGATATATCTGCATACATACATATATCTGTATATATATATCTGTACATATATATATATGTATATATATATATAATGTATATTTATATTATATATATCTGTATAATTATATTATATATATTGTATATATATACTATATATATCTGTATAAACATATTATATATATATTGTATATATATATTATATATATATATATATGTTATATATATTATATATATTATATATATGTTATATATTATATATATATATGGTATATATATATTTTATATATATTGTATATATATATTATATATATATTTTAAATATATATTATATATATATTGTATATATATATATATTATATATATTATATGTATATGTTATATATATTATATATATACAATATGTATATGTTATATATATATTATATATATTATATAATATATATATATTATATATATATTATATATATTATATATATTTATATCATATATATATTATACATATATTATATATAAATATTATATATATAATATATATGTCATATATATATTATATATATTATATATATGATATATATGTTATACTATATAAATATTATATATATTATATATATATTTTATATATATATATTGTATATTATATATATATATTATATATATTATATATATTGTATATTATATATATATTATATATGTATTGTATATTATATATATATTATATATATATTGTATATTATATATATTATATATATTATATATATTGTATATTATATATAATATATATATATTATATATATTGTATATTATATATGTATATTATATATATTATATATATATATTGTATATTATATATGTATATTATATATATATTATACATATATTGTATATTATATATATATATTATATATGTATATTGTATATATATTGTATATTATATATATATATATTATATATATATTATATATATTGTATATTATATATATATTATATATATATTATATATATATTATATATTTTGTATATTATATATATATTATATATATATTATATATATTATATATATTATATATATATTGTATATTATATATATATGTTTTATATATATATATTATATATATATTATATATTGTATATAATATATATATATATTATATGTATATTGTATATAATATATATATATTGTATATATATATATTGTATGTATATTATATATATAGATTGTATATATATATGTTGTATATTATATATATATTGTATATATAGGATATTACAGATATTATATATACTGTATATTATATATATATTGTATATTATATATATATTGTATATTATATACATGGTATATTATATATATATATTGTATATTATATATATATATATTATATATATGTATATATATATTATATATATATATTATATATTACATATATATATTATATATATAATATATATACATATATATATTATATATTGTATATTATATATATATATATATTGTATATTATATATATATTTTATATATATTGTATACATATTATATATTACACATATATATATATTATATATATAATATATAAAT
>NC_136524.1:35362710-35375210 GCF_053919585.1 Euprymna scolopes | reverse complement strand
CTTTTTTTTTTGCTCAACCAACACCCTTACACACACCTTCACTTTCTTTTCCGCTTTTGCGTTATGGGTTTGAGCCTGCCCACTACCGTTTTTTGGCTTAACACACACATCCAGACACCTAGGCAATGTCGAGCACCCAAGCTAGTAGTTTGAAAACACAGAGGCTGTAGGTAGAATTGAAAACAGTGAGCAGGAAGAAAGTTCCACAACTTCGCAGTCCTTGGAAAGAAGTTACTGGAATAGGAAGCTTTATTACAATGAGGTATCAAAATAACGAATTGATGAAGACCACTAGACCAATAAGTCAAATGAGCTGGAACAAAGGAAGCAGGGAATAGATCAGAAAATTTGGAGGCACATATGCCATACTAATATTTGTAGAAAACACTGAGACTAGCAACATCACGTTTCTTTATACTTATTTGTTACTGAATAGCAAAAAACTGCACCGTAATAATGCCACAAATGAATAAATAGGAGGAAAAAAAAAAAGAAAAAAAGGCACAAATGAATAAATAGGAAAAAAAAGTGGCACAAAGCAAAACCATAAAACAGTGGTTCCCAACCGTTTTCTCTAGCACCCCTAGTCATGTAGCCCAAAACTCGACCACAACCTGATTAGTTGTATATATATTATTATATATCACTAGTTGTTAGACATATCTAAAGGAAGCAAGCAGAAATAAAACTAAAGACGAATTTAGAAAAAAATTGGTTAGAGTTCATTTTTTTTTTCTTTTTAAATGTAGATATAATTTTCTTTTAATTTTATAAACTTCTTAATGTTTTCCTTGTATCAAAGATTTTCATATATATATATATATATATATATATATATATATATATACATACATACATACTAGCGGGATCAATGAAAATTCCACAGGAGACTCATTCATATGTAATATATTGATGTTGGCATTCTGTAGATGTTCAGTGTAAATAGAGACTCTCTGATATTTTTGTTCTGATATTATTGTAGCTTTTTTTTGTTAAAACTGCAAAAGTATTTATCCAAGCTAGCAGGGAACACTCGGCGTAGTCAGGTCGTAAAGTTATTTCAATTCTTGCAGATTTTGTGTATATTATTATAAAGTTAATGTTCTATCGATTTTTATATATTATAAAGTTGCTATTTCAAAAATAAAAATGTATCTATATGACTTGGGTGTATCAAATATAATCCAAACCGAAACCAACACTTATGAAGAATTCCTGGTAAAATTATTTATAAAAAAATAGATGACTGGAGTGCCATCAGCTATAATCGAAACCAGAACTTATAAAGAATTTATTTCAAGAAATGGAAGTCCATAACAATTAAATGACAGGCTGGAAGCGTGACACACAAAATAAATAACATACGCCATCCTATTAATATATAGGTTACACTTGTGCCATTTTTATCTATTTATTCACATGCGCTATTTTTAACGTGTCATTATTACTTAAATTTATCAAATTTATGTCAAATAATTGTGACAGAAAAAAAAAAAAAAAAAAAAAAAGCAAAGTTGTGATTGCTAAGAAAAACGAAGAAAACATTTTGAAATAAAACCTATTTCATATAAACAAAGTAAAAAAAAGAGAAAAATTTAAGAAAAACAAACAAATTGTTCAGATTTAAAAAAATGCTTTTTTTTTATAAATTTATTTCAGCTTTTGTATATTTCTTATATTCTCTCAGCAGTGTAACAGGATCGTGACATGTCAGACAAGATTATGACAGGTGCAACATTACACCAACTCCACCACCTCCAACCTTGATTTATTTGCAAGTCACACATACACGCTTGTATGCGTGTGTGGGGGATGTCGGTTAACAATTTTTCAATAACAATCATATGAAGATATCTTTGAAAATAAATCTTTCCGAGAATCAAAACTTTCGTTTGAAACAGTTCAGGGTGGACCTGAATGAGCCCCCCGACCCACCCCTGTAAAAAATTACTTTTCACGTTTTATTTTTTCTGTGGATTATCGTCGATAACAGACTTAACTTTCATATTAGCAGGAAAAATGTTTCTTTTAAAGTTTATTTAATGACTTAACATTTATAATGAAGAATGGGCACAAAGTGGGGTATCAATTTAATAGAATGTTATAATTGAAAAGTGATCCCCATGTCATTAAATAAACTTAAAAAAAAAAAAAAAAAAAAAAAAATTCCTGCTATTATGAAATTATGAAGTTAAGTCTGTTGTCGGCGATAATCTGCAGAAAAAATAAGATTATAAGAGATTAATTTTATGGCCGGAGGGGGGGGGGCTTGTTCAGGTCCGAAAGGGGAAAGCTCTTTCAGGTCTGCCCAGTCCAGCATTTGGTCATAGTTTTAATCAAAGTACTGAATACTAGACAATTTTTTTTTTAATTTTTATATTTTAACAGCCCTTGCATCTCAAGAAAGTCTGTCAATCATGTTTAAGTTTAAAATAATAGTTTCATCAATGCATATTCAGAATTAAATGTGTCTATTCTTGTTTTATGTGTAGCTTTAGATTTTTATATGGTTTCCTTTTTATTTGAGTGTTTTCTATTATTTGCAATATTGATTTCAGATTGCTATATATATATATATATATATATATATATATATAAAATTTTAAGAAATAATTATCTTGTATTTTATAAAATATAGCCTGAATTTATTTAAATCGTTTTTCTTCAGACCATTCATATGCATATTTTTGTTTAAATTTACAAAAGTTAAAAAAAAAACAACAACAAAACAAACAAACCATCATAGCAGCTGTTTACACAAAATCGTTATGGTTCTTGTACAGATCCCCCATCCTTATTAATAAAACAAAAAATACAAAAAAGTCTGTAGGATGTATGTATCATGACGGAAAAATATATTGTATACCAAAAATCACATAAATTGATCAAGTCTTTTTTAAATATGAAAATCAAATTTTGTGGCCAAACAAAAAGCAACGACCTTAGAAGACCATCTTGAAAACAAGGGAAATAACTCTTAATTTAAACTTGCTATATATTAGAAAGCCATTATTAATAAGAGGACATTGGAAAAACTCAAATTCGCTCAAAAATGATTTTATTTATAAAAAAAAAATAAAAAAAAAAAAAAAAAAACTATTTGATCGCTTTATGCGAATTTTGAAATACTATATTTTCTTTTTATCATGGTTACATACACCATATGGTTTTTCGGTTGCATAAAGGTACGAAAAAGTTGTCAAAATGCAAATATATAACAAATAAATGTTATCAAAGGCAAGATATCTTCTACGCAACTGGATAAGTTTTTAGTGCTTTTATTTAATATAAAATGTTTATTCACTTCAAAAATCAAGTAATATTTAGTGCTACTAAAGAACAAGGAAAGATAGTCGCAGCGTCTCTTTACATCCTTGAAGTCTCAATAATCAGTTCTAAAAAAATCTATATATATATAAAGGCAAAATGTGCGTTTGAGTGTGCATTTTTTGTGTATGTTCGCCAAAAGCTTTTTTTTTTTAGAACCTTTTATATGCTACATAGATTATAATATCTATGATTTATGAAACGAGGTCACGTGTATGTTTAATTTGAACGACTTTTACGCGCTATTTCTTGGTCTACACGTGCTTGTTTGGCTTTTCAGCATAAAAACGAAACTGAATCCAGAGCAAAAGAAGCAAGATGGCAAGGATGTCTAGAAAAGCAGCAATGAGGTTTGATCAATGTGGGAGAAACCCCTTATATTAGACGATTGCTATTCATTTAGACACTCCCCTTTATATGAGGAGCTGGTTTTCCCCAATATCTTGTATTTTATAAAATATAGCCTGAATTTATTTAAATCGCTTGCAGCCTAAGCTAATTGCATTCCGCTATGGCATGATGTTTGACCTCATTAAATTGACGCACCTGTCAATTAACTTAATTGTTTAACTTTTTAATCATTTTATTACACCCATTCTCAGTTTTCTGCCCGCTTAGTGTGGCAGTAAGTTATCTGGCTATTGACCTCAAGGATTCGAGTTGAGCCTACCAACCAGAACATTTTTTTTTTCTTTTACATCTCCAAACACCCGGCTAATGCTCTTAAATATTACTTGATTTTCGAAACCGAATAAACATTTTACATAAAATAAAAAAAACTAAAAACTTATCCAGTTAGATAGAAAAGTAACTTATCTTGCCCTTGATAACATTCATTTGTTATATATTTGTTTTAGGACAACTTTTTTGTGCCTCTGTGGATTCAATTTTTCATTATTTTTGTTTTTAAATGAACGAGGTATTCTGGACAAGAACCGTCATTGCATATGGCATCACTGTGTTTAATATTTTTAATATTAGATTAAGAAAATAATAATCATTAATTATCTTTTATCATAAGTAGCAGGGAAGGGGGCTGAATTACACATATTTGAAGGCAGACGAAATGTAATACAAATATCAATGTTAACAAAGTCTGAAGAAAAATAATCTTAAATAATTTTGCTCGACTAAATTTTCACTGTATTATTGAAAGAAACAGCAAAATATTCACATCGTCAAGGCCACACATGTAAATAAAACCCCATAAGTATTTTACAAAAAAAAATAAAAATAAAATAAATATAAAAATTACTATTTGGTGACAAAGTATTTTAAAAAGAAATACAGTTGGGGGGAAAAAAAAACAAAACTATTTTAGTTTGACTTCATTTGTGAACTGTTTGTGTTAAAAAAAGATTTATTTATAATAGCAGTATTAAGCGTTTTAAGTTCCATAATTATCGGTTGTGAGTTAAGTAATAAGCGATTTGGTCTTTATTTCCTATACATTAATAATATTAAAAAAAAAAAAAAAAAGTGAATGCTTTCTTACTTTTTAAAAAATTTTTAAAATTTTTTTTTAACTGTAACCAAGGCGATTTAGATGTGAGGGGGTACTTGGGATCGTGTCTAACTGGGAACTAAAGCCATTATTAGCATGGGAAAAGCTCAAATTCACTTAAAACTTATTTTCTTTTATAAGAGAGATACTTACAACCAATAATTACAGAACCTTAAAATGCTTCTTTTTAATATTTAATTTTTTTTTTTTTACTTTTTCTATAAAATAATCTATGTTGTCAATAATAACGTTTATTGGTTTTAAATTATGTTTATCTTTTACCAAAAAAAAAAAAAAAAAAAAAATGTTGCTAAAAATCTTACGTTCAACTGAAATACTGGAAAAAAAGAAAAAAAAGAAAAAAAAAAGCTATTTAACAAAATCTATTATTAGTGGAGATTTGGCATGTCTCTGAAGCCAAAACTTATTTCTATATCTAAAGCCAATATTGTACTATCTTCCGATTCAGGAGGAGAGCGCTTGGTATTGTGTAGTATATCTGTTCTGTTGTCATGAGACCATTCCCAGGTATTACCATCACCTTTAGAGGTGGGTGGGTAACTTATGTCAATATTAGCATACTTGGCTGTTTATTAGTACACTCAAGATTTAATATATATATATTAGCAAAAGGAGGATGCAAGTGAGGGGCAAGCCCCCCCCAAATTTCCCTGAAATCAAGATGACTTTTTTTCAACCCAATTTTCCAACACAGGGACCCAGAATGTTCACTTATAATCACCTAGAAAAGCAGAATTTGTTTATTTGGGGAAGGGAGGATTTAGTGGAAAGTGTTAATCTAGAATAGAGTTTTTATATATTGCAATTATCAACCATATCTTTTAAGAGACAGGAAGACATTCATTGATGAAACGAAAGTATTTTACCTACTCTAACAATGAATCGTTTGAACTATGGCAAACTCAACATTTTCAAAGAGAGAAAGAGAGGTGAAGCAAGACAGGACAAAATGTAACAAAGAGAATGAAAAACAGGAATTCTGCCATTTTTGAATTACAAAAAAATTAAAAAATCAGAAAATATTTATCCCTTGCATATATAGATAGATAGATAGATTATTAATTACTAGTGTAAGATTTAGATTATTATTTTTTTTTTATAGATTGCCATAGTTTGACTACAAAGTTTTCATTGCAAATAGATCTTACCACTGGACTTGAGTAAGAGTTATTATAACAAGTTTTTTAAATGTTTTTAACCTTACTAGAATTAGTTCTGCTGCTGTAATTTGGAACACATACACTAAGTTTGGACGAAAATGGGAGGGGGGAAGATAAGTTTAAGGATTTCACTGAATGTATAAGTTTATGATCACATATAAGTGAACAAATACTCTAATGATGCTCCTGATAATTGGAAGGTTTTAAACAATTTGATTAATCAATATAGCCTTTTTTATTACTATATATATATATTTCTTTATTACTTTTGAGTCAACCATTCACCATAATATAAAACAAACTTTGAGGCTGTATGCATATGTGTGCGAACCATTCAGTATAAAAATTGTATAGGTATGTGATTAAATCTGCAGCCTGGGCATAATGCAATGACAAATTGTGTGCAGGCTATTAATTAATTATTTTTTTTTTTTATCTTCTTATTTTTGTTAAATATTAATAAATGAAGAACCATTTTGAGTTAAAATCTATTTAGTGTTATGCTTATAATCTTAAGAAAAGCATGCTTTAAATGTTTACATATGAAATAATTACTTCTCTAACTTTTCTTTTCTGGCAGTTATTTCAGTATATGTACACACAGTATGTTTTTCGTTTTTTAGATTACAGGCGTAATCTATATCTATAAAGCTGAAAACGTGTGTATGAGGATAACTACACCTATATACTCAACGAATGTTTAATCTACAAACTTGAAACTTGTTATATAGGGTATTCAGACTTATGGAAAACCTTTCAGTCAGTTTTCATCTGGAAAAAAAGGGTTGTTGAGGAGTCAAAATTGAAAAGTTGGTATTTGGAGTGAGGGCATTGGATTTTTATCTCCGTCAACTGTTTCACAACTGTGCATGATGCATGATTCGTTCACATGACAGTTTCCTTATGAATAAGAATATGAATAATTAAGAATAAGTAGGCTTGAAAACACTTTAAGATCATGGCAAGCTGGCCTAATGGTGATTGTACTTGACTCACTGTCTTTAGGTTTTAGTTCCGATCTCAGTTTGAGTATTTTTTTTTTTTTTTTTACAAAAACAATACTCAAATGCACACCTCAGTTTCATCTCCAAATGATTTATCATTTACTAATATTTAAAAATAAAAAAAGATAAAACAATTTTTATCATATGTGAATAATTTATCACCGCATCATGCTCAGGCTGCTAAACTGCAGTTGTACCATCATTGTTAGGTGAGGAAGTGGGGATTTTAGTTTAACTTATTTGCAAAATGCTCTTATCACCAATAATTATAGAGTAGATATTCATGGCCCCAATTTTCAGTACAGCCGACGTTGTAGTAGCAAAAAAGATAAGAAAAAATAAAAGAAAAGAAAAAGAAAAAGTAAAGAAAAAAAGAAAAAGAAAAAAAGAAAAAGTAAAGAAAAAAAGAAAAAGTAAAGAAAAAAAGAAAAAGTAAATAAGAAAAAAAGAAAAAGTAAATAAGAAAAAAAGAAAAAGTAAATAAGAAAAAAAGAAAAAGTAAATAAGAAAAAAAGAAAAAGTAAATAAGAAAAAAAGAAAAAGTAAATAAGAAAAAAAGAAAAAACAAGTATTGGTAATCAACATGCACAAAGTTTTCCTTTTTTAATCACTAACAGGACAATTAATTGTAATTGAAAAAAAAAAAAAAAAGCCGTAAACAGTATTTTTTTGTTTTTTTTTCTTTTGTGTCATACATTTTGTCCGCTCCTGTAAAGTCTTGAAAGATGTTATGTAATTTAGAAAAGTATTTCATGAAAATACAGAAATATTTTTTTTTTTATTGAAAATAAAAATTTGAGAGAGAGAGAGAGAGAGAGAGAGAGAGAGAGAGAGAAGACTCCCATCCCCCATTTTTTTTTTTTTTTTTTTTTAATTTCGAGCATTAGTATCCTGCCATGTGAATGCATTTCGGGGAAGGGGGGGGGGGCATAGTTGAATTGGAATATATGCTGGTAAATAATAAAGTTTATTGTTAAATTAAATTTTTCATTTTAAAAAATATAGTATCAATTCTTAAACGGATTTGAAACCTGGCAGAACAGAAGTTTATTTTTTTGTTTAATAAAACCAAGGTCATAGTCTGCATACCAATATACACACACATACAATATAATACATGCGGTATAATTCCATAGATGTAAAAAGTAGGCATAAATGCTTGCGTAAAATATACAAGTACATGATTTGTGTAATTATAGAAATTTTATTCAGCAGCAAGAATAATATTTTTTATTCCTCCTCTCTCAGATTGAAAAAAAATTGTAAAAAATGATAAAACAAATAATGAAAATAAAAATAAAACTCGTAATAATAAAAATACAACTAATATTAATAAAAATAAGGCTTTGCTCCCATTACCCCCACCAAAAAAATTTTTTTTAAAAAGATTAAAAAAAAAAAATAAATAAATAAAAAGTAAAAATCGTGAAAATATTTCGGGAGAAAATATTATGTGACTGGCTTTAAGAATAGAGAGAGAGAGAGATAGAGAAGAGAGAGAGAGAGAGAGAGAGAGAGAGAGAGAGGAGAGAGAGAGAGGAAAAACAAACTTTTTTTTTTTAATGGAAGGATAAGCAAAATTGTGAAACGTTGTGATGAAGCAATAAACTCTAAAAACATAAATGTGGCAAAACTTAAATTGTATTATTTATAAGTCAATTAATGGGAATCCATTACTCTATTGAGCATTTCTGATGTAATTCTCAGCTAAATTTTCAGAATACTTATCTTCATCCCAGGAAAGTTTTAACTTAATCTGAGCAAAATTGTCTAGCCACTCCCACACTATTTCAGATCAGATTCGAACCAGGCATTCAAAAATTGAAATTTTCCTGGAAGAAGGTTTTAAATTTATTTTTTGTAAAGATTATTTGATTTTCTTTCTTAAAATAAAAATATAACAAGTAAAACTAATAAAGAGAAAGCCATGTTTTCAAGAGGACTAATTGTATAATTTAGAAATTATATTCCAATTTGTTCTCTTTATAAAAAGATGAGATGTATTGTTTAATATTTATTCATACAATGAATAAAAACAAAAAATTGAATTGATTTGAGAGAATTGTAAAAATAATTTGAAAAGATACATCATTTTATAATTACAATATTTTTAACGCAGGAAGAGAACGGAGTTCCTTATCTATAAATTTGGAAGAAAAAAGTAATTAAAAAAAAAAAAAAAAAAGTTTTTTTTTTTTCTTTTTGACATTTATGTTTGGTTAGATAAAAGTAAAAGTTACTGTGAAATTATTTGGAGAAATTAAATAAACTTATTTATCTAACCGAGTTGAATTACATATATGAGGATAAAATACATAATATCTCAAAATGAAATGTTGTGGAGACAATGGAAAAACAAACAGGAGGAAAAAATTATTTTTCTAGTGTATAATTGCTTTTACATACTATTTCTCTCTCTCTCTCTATATATATATATATAATAGCTTCCTTCTGTCTTGACAGACTATAGATACCCACTGTAAGGGTGCTTGCACATGGAATTTTTTGTGGCAAAAGTTGTGCAATCTTTAACCACACCTCTCCTGAGTTGACATTGGTAAATACCAGTGGCAAGTAAAGGTTCAGGACGACAGGAAGCAATGCAGAGATAGACAAAGAGCACATACAGCACCTATAATTCCCAAATGGTCACCCATCTGGTACTAGCCAGGCTTAACGTTGCTTCACTTTGGTGATCTGACGAGAACCATTGTGTCAACGTGATTATGCTATATATATATATATATATTTTATTCATTCACACACATAAATATACATGTTTTTAATAATAGCAAAAAAGAAAATGTATAAAAATACTTAGCTAGTCAGAATAAATGGTGGCAATGGATCATTTGGAACGTTACAACAAATGTTTTAAATGCCATTAATAATTAACTGTAGGAATATGGAAGATCCTAAGTTGTTAAAAAAAAAAAAAAAAAAAAAAAGGAATTATTTTCAACTGTCTTTTTCAAAGTGTGATTTGCCACTGCAGAAGTTGGATCTGAAGACGAATTCCACTATTCCTTACATTTACTAAATATCCTACTCATAAGAAAAAAATGAAATATAATATAAATAAAATTATATTTTAGCTTTAGAGATAAATAGTTTTACAATGTGTTTTTTTTTTTTTAAATGTCGATGTTAGATCCAGCTGAATTTTAGCTGTTCAGCCATTTGAAAAAAAAAAAAAAAGAAAAAAGTTTATTTCATCTGAGGATGAAAATGAAAAAAGTTTTTTTTTTTTTTTTTTTTTTTTTTTTTAAATAGATTTCCATTTAAAATCTTTTAATATTTAATTTTATGAATTTAAAGTTCAGAAGGAAAGACATTGACAGATAATTTACAACCTTTTATTTTTCTCACCATTGGGGACAAAAAAAAAAAAAAAAAAAAAAAAGTAATTGTTTAACTATAAATATGTAAGAGAAGGGGACTAGAAAGCCTTAGTTTTTTTTTTGTATTCCCTATTATTTCAGAGAAAAATAATTCTGGACAAGAAAGTAATTAAAGATGAAAAGTTAAGAGAAAAATAAAATATTCAAGAAACAATAATTAAATACAAGTACAAATAATAATGTGTGTGGGGGGGGTAGTGTAAGAAATAGGAAAAGTAGATGTTGAACATAAAATCGAATAAAGCGCAATATTTATTGGTCCATCAAAATCAAACAAGGAATTTGAATTCCTCATTTGATTTCGATGGACCAATAAATATTGTAATCCATGCAATTTCATTTATCATCATCTACTTTTCTTACACGTGTGTGTGTGAGCTATATGACGATGATAAGTGCTGTCTCATGTTTCTCCATTCTTATCCGTTGTCTGTGACTCTGTAGGCGGCTGCAGATTTGAATGCAAATAATTGTGACCATCTGCTCCCAATGGGTCATATCTGCACACTTTCCCCACTTTTAACATGTTTGGGCGAGATATGTGAGAAACACTTGTACATCACAAGTACTACTTTCTGAGCCTCTACAATTGTAACCCATTAACATGTCAAGGCAAGATGACCTATAATCACTTTGGTTGCAAGTTTTATGTTAGCATTTCCTTCTACATGATCTTCGTCTACCTCAGACACACACACTAATATATATATATAAAGGCAACTTGGTAAAAATCGTTTTTTTTTTTTTTGTTTTTTTTTACTTTAACAAAATAAAAAAATTGGACTTTCATCACAAGGAAATAATATTAAAGTATATTTCAAAGGATTTTCTTTGGGGGTGGGAGGTAAGGGACAAAAATGTTGAAGAGTTATATTTTGAAAATATGTTGTTTTTTTTTTTACTGAAATTTAGTATAAAGTGAAAGGAGTCTTGGGAGTCACATTGCACACGAAAATGAATAAAAAAATAAAAATAATTTTATATTATTTCTGCCATATGCATAAAAAAATATTTTCCAGAAAAATCAATTTTAATTCATTGCAAATACAGTACAGGTTTTAAAAAGAAAAATGTTCCTTTTTGTATGAGATGTTTTTTTTATTTGTTTTAAAGAATATATATATATATATATATATATATATATATATATATATATATATATATATGAGAGAGAGAGAGAAACAGATTGAAAAGAAGATGGAAAAGAAATTCAGTTATTTTGATTTAAATTTATTTTACATATTGTTAGGTTAAAAAATAAAGGTTTATATTGGGGGAGGAGGGAATGAAGACAAAACCAAAGATGCTGTTTTGTGTGCACATTTTCCATCTTTGATATGTCATACAAATCTAAAAGGATATAATAAACTTCTGGTGTGTCATAGGACATGAATAAACTTTAAAAATAAGATACTTTGAATTTAAAAAAAAAAAAAAAAAAAAATTTGTGTTCTTGTCTGGAATTCCCTTAAAAAAAAAAAAAAAAAAAATTATGATGTATGAACCCATGCCAAAACAAACAAATATCACTTTCGAAAAAAATCAGATTGATCCAGTAGTTTTATTTTTAAATGATAATACCAAATTTTATAGATAAGTGAAAGCAACTGTTTTGCCCGCCATTTTGAAAAAGAAAAATGGCCAAAAAACAAAGGGAGATAATTCAAAAGTGTGATATTTATGTTGTAATGCCTACAAATTTTCTATTAATCACTTAATGTTTTTGTTTTTAATTTAAAAATAAAACTACTTGATCAATTTATATGCTATTTGGAATATGACATTTGTTTTGTCACTGGTATATACAGCATACAGATTGTGTTTTGTTTTTTTTTGTTTTTTTTTTAAATGTAACTTCCTAAATAAATTTATTTCATGACAATCTTCCAGGCAATAAAAATATATTGCCTCTTATTAAGAGGGAAATGCTTAAAAAAGCAAAGCAACATTCCTGATTTTTTTTTAAATAAAAGAAAGCAAAAAAAACAAAAACAGAAGAGAGCAACTATTTCTTTCCTTTTGCCTAACTAAAATATTTGTTTAACAGATTTTATATAAATTGATACAAAATTTTATTCTGATG
>NC_136524.1:35320210-35357710 GCF_053919585.1 Euprymna scolopes | reverse complement strand
TAATAGTTTCAACTCTTAAGTTAGAACAAGAAAACTAAAACTGCTAATCAGTCTCGATAATCTCTCAAAACAAAATTTAGATAGAACCACAAATAATGCGGAAATGTAATATTCAGTCAACTGCATCTTTTTTTTTCATTATCAGTATTTCTATGAAATGTCTGTGTGTCTCCCACTAAAACTTCAAAACTATTCAAGATACACTTTATGTATTCTGATTTAGTATGACTCCGAGTTGGTTATGGTAAAAATTTTAGAATACCTAATTTAATGAACAAAGTTGTTCTTGATACTTAGTCAGAAAGCATTTTTCTTTAAGTAAAAAAGAAAAGTTTTGATGCATAAAAAAAAAAGGTGCTTCTTCGTTAGAACGAAAATAAAAAAAAAACAAAAATTTTCATGTAAAATTAATGGTATCTATTTAATTTTTATGTTAATTTCAACTAAGAACAACGTTATCTACTCAACTGCCATGTCGAAATTTGTTACATAAACTGCATTATTAAATAAGACAAGCATTTTCAAGCTTTACTGACAAAAACGCTTTGCCATATTTGTTTGGGACACGTGATGTAAAAAAACAAGGGAAATAACTCATAGTTTAGAATGAGACTAAGATTTTAAATTAAAAAAAAAATAATAATAATTACGTCCCCTGTTACGATACTACCTCGTTTATTTATTTATTTTTTTTTATAAAAAAAGCAAGTAATTCATAGTTTGTAATTTAAAGTTTTTTTTTTTTTTTTTTAAATAATTACTTCCCTTATGATTTGCCCTGTTTAATTTTTTTTAGCAAAACTCTTAATTTTTGCTAATTTTCTTTGAAAACTAATTCCATTAATAATTAATTTTCTACTATATTGTTTTTTCTAATTTTTGGATATGTTTATTACTGCGATACGACAATCAGGTAGCTACCATTGGTTTTACTAGAAATTCAATATTTCGATTTTCAAATGTCGTAGTTTACTGTATCATATAAAACATGTATTTTGATGATTTCATGATTCAGTGATATCCGCCAGTAAATTCTAACAAGATAAACTGCAAGTTACCTCCTGACTTCATGCTTTTTATGCGAAATTTATTTAAACTATTCTCATTAATAATTAATTTTTCATCATACTGTTTTTCCATTATTTTTGGATATGTCACTAATTTCAACATGAAAAAAAATATTTTTATTAATAATTAATTTTTTTTACTTTATCGGTTTTTTTTTTTGTATTTTTTTTGGATATGTTACTAATTTAATCATGAAAATTAAGTAGACACCATTGGTTTTTAATTAAATTCAATATTTGGATTTTTTGCTCTAATAAAAAAGCAAAGAAATTGTACAATTTGAAATAGTTTTGGAAAATTATTTTCATTAATTAATTATTTTTTTTTACTGTATCGTTTTTTATAATTTTTTGGATATTTCGACAATGCACGCGCACACACACAAAAAAACCCCAACTCTTTACAAAATATTACAAGTACCATTCAACTTACCAACTTGTCCTCCTGCAAAAAGAATAATTAGACCAGATCTTTGCCAATTTCAAAGAAAAATATTAAAATTGATGGTGCATTCTCTCAAATCGTACATGTCACTAGCCCTTTTTCAGATTCTATTGAAAATTTGTAAGCAAGGCACCTTTTTGCTCAAACTTTGAATATGTATATAGTACGAGTATTTATAAACAAGTGTATGTTTATAGGTCATATTCGCTATATTGAATAAATATGAAGCAATACTAGAAAGACAATATCTTATGTAATAAAGAATTTGTATTTTTTTTTTTTTATAAATACAAAAAACTGATCTTCGCTTTTGATACCGAATTTAAGAACATTTCAAAGAATAAAAATAATGTTAAGATTAACTTAATTATTAATTATTTATTTATCGTAAAACTGTTTTATTTATATAAGGTTACAGAGCTGACAAACATAGTTTAATCTGTTTTCATATAAGAGCCCCCCCCCCCCAATCTGTTCTGGCTTTGTGTTATACTTCTACTGGGCAGAGCCGGTACATGTGTCCTGCTAGTGGAGAATACCCTAAATAGTTCCTTTCTAAGTTCTGTAATAGTTTTCTTCCTACAAAAAAAAAAAAAAAAAAAAAGTAAAAAAAAAAAAAAAGACGTATCTGATTCCAGTTTGTCAACTTTTCTTTCGATCATTGATCTTTTTTCTTAAAAACAAAACAAAAAAGAACTTTGATTTTATTTCCTTAAAAATATTTTATCCACCTAGGAACATTTTTTTCAATGGATGCAATCTTAAGGATAGACAGCTGCTGCTACCTAATTCAATTAGGACAATTAGAATGTTTATCATTACAAGACATATAGGGAGTACAAATAGTACAGCTGCTTATTGTTAAATTTAAGATGCAAAGATCTCAATTTCAAGCATGGATTTTAGTAGGTGCTTTTTTTTTTCTTTGGAAATTTATTAACTATAAATACAGCAACAGAAAATATGCAATTAGCATATAGTACTAAAACAAATGCATTTGTTTCTTCATAAGGGTCTTCAAACCTTTGAAAAATTTAATAAAATTTAGCTTTCAAATTTAAATTAAAAAATGTGTTAGTGTTAAAAAAAAAATCGTTTTTTGAAAAATGCTCCCTATATACTGTAAAAAAAAAAAAAAAAATGTATATATTGTGAAAAAGTATTTCAAAATATTTTTAAAATAATTAAAATTATATATTTTGAGAAAAAAAATGTATATATTTCAACAATTATTTAAAAATATATATTTAAAAAAAAATACATATTTAAACTATGTATTTTTTAAATATATTTAAAAATTTTGAAGAAAAACATTAAAAAAGTTTTTTTAAATATTTAAAATATTTCCAAATAAAATACATATTTTAGAAAAAAAATACATACTTTGAAAAAACAAATTTATATATTTAAAAAAATATATATTTTGAAAAAAAAAAAAAAAAAAAAAAAAAATATATATATATATATATTTTGGGGGAAAAAAAAAAAAAAAAAAAAGCTCAGGTCACACTTGGTAGATATTCTTGATATCCTTTTCTGGGCTTTAATTTATTAAAGCTCTAGCGTTTAACAATAGACTTGATAAATGCCAACAAATTATTAACCATCTCACCAACAACAACAACCCTGAGCATATTTCTCATCTCCATGTGTCTAACACCCGTGGGCATAACTGCAAAGAAAATGGCACAGCCATCATGAGAATGACTTCTAGACATGGTGAACTTGTTAGAAAGAGCCAGTTCAATCAACTTAGTGTGGATGCCACAACCATGATCAAGGGAGTTACACTAACATTGTCGGGTCTGGGTTCACAGAACGCACAATAGTTGAACGATACAACTATGAAATTTGCAATAGTCTTGTTACTTATTATAATTACTGGGACAAGAATGTGAATAGTATAGGAATCATGCTCCATTGGCCTTGGAGCATATGCATAGAGTTAAAGTCCATGTAGTCGCAGTGGTCGTGAGTATGCTAGGTGTGCTATCAAATTGTCTGGAAGGACATTAAAAAAAACTAGGAATCCCTGTTGTGTTGAGGGTGAGTGAAGGGGGGGGGGTCTTCAGTCTTCTGCTATTGCTGGTATCTTTTGGAAAACCATTGATCTTTGAAGCTCCTGATTTAGAGTTAGGATTGAAGGAGAGTCATCTGAGAATGAATCATTTCTTTTCAAGGAGATGTTATCAAACGAAATCAAGAAGAGGAGAGGGAGGATTCAATAGCATCAGTAGAAATAAAATATGAGTGGAACAAGTTCAGAAAAGTGACATCAGGATTATTATATCTATTTGTATTTAGTTAAAGGTAATTATTTGGTTGGTCTATGAGCTTTAAGTTAAAATCCTTTGCAAAGACATGAATTGAAACTTTTTTTTTTCAGTTACTTTATACTTGAATTAAAAAATATGCATTTGCACAAATCATAATAAAAAAATAAATAAATAAAAAAAAATTTAAAGACAAGTTATTTTCCCTTCAAACCACAAGAAGCAGGCGTTTTGTTTGGAAAAAAAAAAAAAAAAAAAAAATGACAGCAAATAATGTACTTCCCAGCAGAAGACAATTATTAGGAGTTGAAGCACAACAAGGGTTGCGAGTATTTCCAGTTCCCTTGGGGAGAGAAGATGACTCAAAATAAAATTTAAAAAACAAACCTAAAAAATACAATTTTTACCATTACCCAGAAAATAAAGGTTTATATGTTATAAAAAAAAAAAAAAAAAAAAAAAAAATGGATTTCAGGTATTAAAAAAAAATTAAAAATGCATTGGCGTCAGTCATACACTCATATTCAACTAGCTTATATAAAGAGATTTTCCGTTGGTCACAATTTTTTATTTTTTTGTAAAATAAATACACTGTGAAATTTATCTCATTTAAAAATATCAGAGGTCTTAACTATTTTTAGAAACAGAAAATATTGCTTTTTAATAGTAAGATAATAAATTCCCAAGAAATTAAACAGATGCTACAACTGAAAATTGAAACCACAAAATCTCCCGCCTGATATTCAAGCAACACAGCTATTTGGATTTATAAGAAAAAATAAAATAAGATAAAATATTTTGGCGTGATGTCATAGATTTAATTTACATCGTGTTTCAAAACATGAACTTAAAACATAAGCGATAATAAAAAATAAATGGGTAAACATTAACAGCGCTGGAATACTAGTAGGGGGGGGGCCATAATTCTACTCATTCAAATATATTATTTAGAGTATTTATCGCTCATATGTATCAAATTTGCAGAAAGATTTAAAAGTAAAGCTAGGCAACTACTGAGCAAAGATGCCTTATGTGTCCATACAACAAATTGCATTAGTTGTTCTCACAAAACAATACCTAGTGAAACTAAGTAAAATCTCATTGGAAATATTGTCGATTACCAGAACACTCTACTTGTTCAAACAAAGAATACACGTGTATTGGATCTGCTTGGTTTAGATCTGCTGTCTACTCGCCGTAATGTAACAGTTGCTTCTGTTGCCTACAGATTATTTCATAGTTTTTGTCTCACTGCAATGCTTAAATACTGCCCTGTGGTACAGCCAAACAAACCAAACCTGTGGCGATATACATTAGACCCTCTGTATAATCTGTTTGCCAAGATATATACCGGTGATATCTTTTCGCATTGTGTTCTGCAAGTTTGAACGTGCTGCCTCAGAATTGTGTGAATGAACATGTATCACTGTCACATTTACAGAGTTCTGTATTGTCTAACTATTATGATATTCCTAAGTTTTACGCATTCCCTAATTAGCTTAGCAGCCTCTGTCTACTGCTAACGGTTTTATGACCATGGCTTCATAAAAGAGAAACAAAAAAATTATAAGCTAGTGACATTTAACTATTTCATTTAAAGTTTCAAGTTGATTCGATCTTCTGCAAAACCATTAATAAATATTATGCTCTCATTTTTAATATTTGCAATGATTTTAAATGATTGAGCATTGTTGTATTTCTACCAATCTAATCAATGAATATATATATACACATAAAATAAATATTGTCATCTTATATATATATTCCATTTTTTCTGTATTTTTTTATATATTCAGTCTTTATACCTATTTTTTTATTTGTAAGCCAACATTCTTATAATATATATATATATATATTAAACCTAGCTTTTCTCTGCTCCCCTGATGAGAAACATTAAGCTTTGAAATACCATGGTCTAAAGATTTTTTTCTTGTTGATTAGATGATCAAATAAAGTTTATTCAACTTTGAACTGTCATAAATTATTGATTTAAGATTAAATGAAAAGGAAATCACAGGATTAAAAAATAAAAGGTCAAATCTATGCAAGTATTGATTTGCTGGGTTCATTTATGCAGCAGCTCCAAACGGCCCAAAAATACACAAAAAGCAATTAAAAGCCGAGAGTTGAAGGAT
Source organism: Euprymna scolopes (assembly GCF_053919585.1). Classification (NCBI taxonomy): domain Eukaryota; kingdom Metazoa; phylum Mollusca; class Cephalopoda; order Sepiida; family Sepiolidae; genus Euprymna; species Euprymna scolopes. The sequence goes on along the minus strand of NC_136524.1, from coordinate 35,351,790 downwards.
TTTAAATCTTACCCTTTCTTTTCCCCTTTCCATGTAGTTGAATCAGGTTTGTTATTTAAAATCTTAATTCATTGAATTTAAAAGTTACACTTGAAAAATATGACCTATCAGATATCTCTAAATTATAAGTTGGGCTTTAAAATTAAAAAAAAATTTTTTTTAGCTGCTGCTGCTGATTTGTATTTAAGACAATTTACCGATTCATGATTGTGGAGAGAATATCTGGTGAAAGGAAAAAAAGTAAAGAAAAAAGAAAAAAAAAGAAAAAGAAAATAGAAAAATAGAAACAAACAAACAAACAAACAAAAATATCTTATTAAAAAAAAAAACTCAAAAATATAAAATAAGTCATACAGTAACACATAAATTAAATGCAAACCATGAAAAATAAAATTAAAAGAGATTTTAACTATGTATTAAAAACTTAATTAAAAGAAACAAATAAAAAAAAAACAAATAAAAAAAATAAAAAAATTAACAAAAACAACAAAAAAAATGTCTTCAAGCCAGATTTTTTTTCCAGGGTTTATTACCTTAGCCTCCGCCTTTATGAAGACATCTACAAGGCAATGGAGCTATTTGCCCATAGCAGATACAAAGATAATCATAACTAGCGGGACCTGTGGAAATTCCACAGCGGCATCTTTCATATTTATTGCTGCTAGGCATTCTCTGGATGTTCAGCGTGAATGGAGACTGATATTATTGTAGTCCTATTAAAACTGTAAAACTATTTAAGCAATTTAGTTAGTAGAACAGATACTACTCTTTGATCCCAGCCAAAAGACCTAAGTTATATTTTAGTTGCGCATACTGCCCAAAAGTGATATCATTTATAATTTTTTTTTTTTTATATTGCATCTTCGGTAATTGGAGGGAGTGGAGGGTGGTAGCATGCTGTGAACATTAAATTTGCATATTTATATACTAATTTAATGTTTGTGGTATGTTGTTGCCGCCTGTCCTCCTTTTTAATAAATAGGATCTCCCAATCGAATAATTTATAATCTGGAAACCGGGACACAAGGGTACTATGGAATTATTATATAGATTAGCAATATATAAAGTTGGAAACGGAAAACAGGCTGTTATATCAGTAGTAAATATGGACTCGAATCCCAACAATTTCAGAGTAAATAGGCATCCAATTAACAGCTCATATAAAAATTGCTTTCTTTTCCAGAAAATATTGTGAATTTAACAATCCATATCAGGGTTTACTCTTGTATATAAACAAATTACATATATGACGGATCCCTTGCACCAAAACAGGGAGGTGACGGTGGCCCAGAGGTTAACAACACGGTCTAATAAACTGGGTGTTCCAAGTTCGAATCCAGTTTGTTCCATAAAAATTAGTTTCATTTAGGATGTTGGTAACCTTCATGTGGTCCCTTCGGTAAGTATTTAATGTTCTTTCTAGAAATAATTCTGACTGGAAAAATATATCAGGGAAAATAATAGAATGTTTGTATTCATTTGAGGAGGATGATGTGCGGGAAAAAAAAAAAAAAAAAAAAAAAAACTAGGTTAAAGAGAAATAGGCGATTCTGAATTTATAAACATAAGCTGTCATCAAGTAGACACTTTTTATTGCACCAAACTATCATAAAAAAAAAGATAGAGGAAATGCTAGATAGAAAAAATGCTAGATAGAAAAAAATGCTAGATAGAAAAAAATGCTAGATAGAAAAAAATGATAGATAGAAAAAAATGATAGATAGAAAAAAATGATAGATAGAAAAAAATGCTAGATAGAAAAAAATGCTAGATAGAAAAAATGCTAGATAGAAAAAATGCTAGATAGAAAAAATGCTAGATAGAAAAAAATGATAGATAGAAAAAAATGATAGATAGAAAAAAATGATAGATAGAAAAAAATGCTAGATAGAAAAAAATGCTAGATAGAAAAAAATGATAGATAGAAAAAAATGATAGATAGAAAAAAATGATAGATAGAAAAAAATGATAGGAAGAGAAAACGTCAAAAGAATTCTAAAAACCAAATATTTTGAATAAAAAAAATACAATCATGAGACAAGATCCTTTTTTTCAAATCTACTTTTAGCTAACAGTGTGCAAGAGAAATATTTCAGATATATTTTTATCGGATAATGTGTGAGGCGGCAAGGAAGGAGAGACATATCGTTTCCTGTGAGGATGACCATTTTTATTCATCCAGCAAAGTCAGCTGACAAAAAGCTGTCCAAGGCAACACACCAGTTGGGCTTTATATGAAAGAAAAAAGTTGTTGAACACGAGAATAAGAGAAAGAAAATGTCCTTATTCGCAGCAGGCAACACCAAAATATAAATTCTGCCCATTACAAATTTGGATCCTGCCTGAATAGATTTGTCGCAACTAAGAATTAACAGATTCATCATCACTCGTTTACATACAAGGAAAAATGTCTCAAGATTACATGAAGACTATAGTACCAACACTTTTATAATACTAGAACTCATACACTGCTCCTTATTAAACTATTAAGGAGCTTTGAGCTACTCCATATTACGTAATATAGAGATAGGTGCCTGTCCCATTGGTAAATGAAAAATTTTTTTTTTTTTTTTTTGATAATCATGCTCTAAATTATTAATTACTGATAATGAACTTTTTTTTTTCTTGAGTAAATTTGGGGTAAGACAGAAATACCTCCCACATTTTAAACTTGGACTTACTTATGCAAATGATAACAATGTTTTCATTTAGCTAATATTATTAGGTTAAAAAAAAAAAAAAAAAAAAAAGGCAAGTTAGAAATAACTTGGTATTTTTTTTTTTTTTTTTAGCTACCCTCATCAAGCAATATGGTTCGGACTGGTTCACATCGTGCTTTTACTATAGAAATGTTTTTAAAGAATGGTGAATCTAGCTGCAACACATTTCTGAGTTCATTCAAGTTAGGATGGCATGATGACAGAAATTGCACAAGCACAACTGGAAAGATCGCATGTGAAAATGTAGGAGATATTTCTGCCGCATCCTATATATAGAAATTGAAGCAATTTTTTTTTTTTTTTTATAACTACTTGCTTATATATTTATTCATGGGAATATAGAAATGTTAATGATTTATACAAAGGAAAGATGAATGACACATTTTTAAAACAAAAGAAAGCTGGGCGGAACAAACAAAGGTGAGAGGGATTTGAAAACTAAACAGCGAAGGAGGAAAGAGATATATGGAGAAGCAGATTAACGTAGGTAAAGAGAAACTTTCAAAATGAAGAGATACAAACTTTAACCTCTACATTTAAAAAAAATTTTTATTTGTGATCCCAGGCAATGTTGGGTATACTTGCTAGGAATAAAGATATTTGTTTTATATGTACATTTTTAAGAGTAACAATGTCAATAAAATAAAAAATTGATAAACTTTAACAAAACAATGTGAAGTGCAAACAAAATTACAACTGCACCAAAATCATATTCTAATTGCCATTATTATCGTAATTGTTTTGTTTTTACTTTTATGAATTTTTTTTTAAAGTTTACCAGCGTTCCTTTTTTTTTTAAAACATTTCTTTTAGTTTTTTTTTTGCAAATATTTGTATGTAAATATAGAAATACAGCTTTCCTTTGCTAATTAACATTTTCTTTTTTCATTTAATAATGTTGAATAAAGATTAAGTAAAATTAAAATACATTTGATAAACTTTAAATGAACAAACTTAAGATATTTCTTTCCTTTTAATAAAAATCACTCCAGACAAGATACGAAACCACTTATATAAGGAGCTAAAAAGAACAAAAAAGATGATTAACACAAGATATGGTCATCGATCCTAGTCTTGAAAAGACTACAGCTATAGGTAGGAGGAAAATAGTCAAAGTTAAAAAAAAAAAAAAAAATGGGGGGGAAAAAAAAAAAAAAAAAAAAATTGATCTATCCGAAAACTTTTCTACATTGTTTCAAGCCAGCAGCATTCAATTCACATTGAGCAAGTTGAACAGGCAAAGCAAGTTGAACAGGCAAAGGAGGAAGTTTCTAAGGAATATCAAATTCACAAGAAGTCCCCAGTCTTATGTATATCCTGGTTAATGCAGTACATGCAGAGGTGTCGACGTCGTTCTACATACAGCACCTAGTATTCCCAAATGGTCACCCATCTGGTACTGCTTAGGTTCAGTGTTGCTTAACTTCGGTAGTCTAATGAGAACCGATGTGTCAACTTGATTTAAAAAAAAAAAAAAAAAAAAAAAAAAAAAGCAAATTTGTACAATTTTCTTATTTCAATTCAAGCTAGGCCAAAAAATTTCTGAAACAGCTCATGATATCAATAAAGTATTTGGACCAGGAACCATTACTGAAAGTACAGCACAATGGTGGTTTAAGAAAATTCATGGCGACTATGAGAGTTTTTGAAGATGATGGGCATAGTGGTCAGCCATCGGATGTTGACGATGATCAATTAAGAGCCTTAGTTGAAGCCAATCCATACACAACTGTTTGAAAAATGCTTCTGAATTAGACGTAATGTATACAATGATTTCCAACCAATTGAGAGAGATTGGAAAGACAAAAAAACTTGATAAATGGGTGCTTCACAAATCAAACAACCAAAAGAAACACTGTTATGAAGTGTCATCTTCCCTTCTTTTGCACAATAAGAACTACCCATTTCTTGACCAGGTTGTGACTTGCGATACAAGGTGGATTCTTTATGACAACTGGCGATGCTCAGCTCAGTGATTAGGTGCTGATGTAGCTGCGTGACACTTCTCGAAGCCAGAGTTGCACCGAAAGAAGGTCATGTTGACTATTTAGTGGTCTGCGATTGGTCTCATCCATTAGTTTTTTTTTTAAATGTAAGCAAAACTATTATGGCGGCAAAGTACTGTCAACAAATGGATGAAATGCATCAGAAACTTCGACAACAACACCCAGCATTAGTTAACAGAAAAGGCCCAATTCTTTACAACAATGTCAAACTGCATGTTGCTAAACCTACCCTGCAGAAGTTGGATGAAACTGCCTCATCCGCCATGCTCTCAAGACCTCTCACCTACAGACTACCATTTTTTTTTCCAAAGATCTAGACATCTTTTCTGCATAAGAAATGCTTCAAAACCTTAAGCGACTTCATTGCCACTAAAAAGCAAGATTTTTACATTTCTGGCATAAATACACTTGATTTGCATTGTCCAAGTGTGTTCATTCTGATGATGCGTATTTTGATTAATAAATTTTTGTTTGTTGAGATATGTTCATCTGAATTTAAAAGTTAATTGCAAGAACTTTGTCAACCTGATATTATTATATGGCAAATGTAAACAAGGTAAGGTATTAAAACTTCATTTGGATTGAAGAGTGAAAATATCTACAACACATTTTATTGACAGTGTGATCTTAAAACAATGCTACCCTTACATATATATATATATATATATTAAGTAATGTGATTTATAATTTAAAAATTTAAAAAAATTTTTAAAATTTAAAAATCAAATTTTAATTAAATTAAAAATCAGTTTCATAAGAAGGAATAACAACAACAAAGTCAATTATCTGTACGATCGTTTCGGAAATCCGTGCTTTTTATTTGTGGTATACATGAAGTCACGTAGAACAATTATACATAGTTTTTTGGTAAGCACGGTCTCCTCATCAGCAAATTTAGGAGGATTTCTATTGAATTGAAAAGACACCAAAAATAAACCTAGCATTAAAAGTAAGGCAGATGAATCTTTTAGTTTTTCTTTTTTTGAAATCAGGAACTGTATTTAAAGTAGTCATTTAGATGTTTGCTATAGCTTTTTATTTTTTTTTGTTGAGATATGTTCATCTGAATTTTTTATTAAATAAAAAGCTATAGCAAACATCTAAATGACTACTTTAAATACAGTTCCTGATTTCAAAAAAAGAAAAACTAAAAGATTCATCTGCCTTACTTTTAATGCTAGGTTTATTTTTGGTGTCTTTTCAATTCAATAGAAATCCTCCTAAATTTGCTGATGAGGAGACCGTGCTTACCAAAAAACTATGTATAATTGTTCTACGTGACTTCATGTATACCACAAATAAAAAGCACGGATTTCCGAAACGATCGTACAGATAATTGACTTTGTTGTTGTTATTCCTTCTTATGAAACTGATTTTTAATTTAATTAAAATTTGATTTTTAAATTTAAAAAATTTTTTTAAATTTTTAAATTATAAATCACATTACTTAATATTGAATTAGCTCTAGGACATTTAACTATCGAGCTTATTATATATCTAAATTACAACGAGCATTTCCTGTATTTTAATTAAACTAGTAATTTCACTATTACATTAAAATACACTTAGCTCTTTAGACTATTATTCTAATCTCCTTTAAATATATATATATATATATATATATATATATATAATTAATTAATAATTACTACGTGCATAAAAGCAAGACCGTCTTAAAAGACAAGATGGCCGGTGGGCAAAAATAATTTAATCTGCTGACGTCATCACGGATAGTCCATACCGGTGACACCGGTAGGCACTCGTAACGTCTTGAAGTCAGTGTAATATTTCTTTTTTTATTAAAATGCCTTCACGGTGCATCGTTCCAAATTGCTGAGGAAATTATGGTAAAGGACCAAAAAGTGACAGTATTTTCATTTCCGAAAGATAAAGAATTATAATGCAGTAAAAAAAAAAAAAAAAAAAAAAAAAAGAAGATTTTACACCATCTCCATTCAGCAAAGTAAGTTTTAACGTGCTCCCCCCCCCTGTATTTAACACGATGTAACTATAATTTAATTCAATATTATCATCCTAAATGTTTTACCATTCAAAAGAAGAAGCTTCAAATAAATTGCTAATATTAAAAAAAATTTTTTTACAGCATACAAAACTAATGAAAATGCGAGACAACATCGACTCTTTAAAACACGATTTTTTTAAGCTGTTGACACACATGTTTTAAAAATTTAGCAAAAATTAATTTTCCTGAAATTTTTCAATATTTAAAAATAAATTATGCCGGCTGATAAAATTTTTAAACTATCTTTTAAAGCTAGAAAGATAAAATTTAAAAATACTTATTTTTATATATATATATATATATATATATATATATATATAAATATATATATGAAACTAAACTAAAAAAAAAAAAAACGCGCGTTCACTCGTGGTCTTACAATTCATTTCATTAACGTAATTGGGTTTGTATTACTGTGCACAGATTCGAAAAAGTTGTCAAAAACAAATATATAACAAATAAATGTTATCAAAGGCAAGATAAGTTACTTTTCTACCAAATATTTTTCGTGTTTTTATTCAATGTAACATGTTTATTCAGCTCGAAAAACATACAGTGTTTACCGATGTATTTTGAAAAGTAATAAATGACCAACTGAGAAAACTTGATATTTGGAACTCAGAGAATTATTATACTATATATATATATATATATATAACAAATATTCAGAAAATAAATGCTACTCTCATCCAAGAGTCATAACATTTATCTTAGCTGAATTCTTTTAGTCTTCTAAACGATTTTTTAAATATTTACTTTGTCTATTTTTGGAAAAAGTGATTAAAAAAAAAATTGTATATTATATATTAATCAGAAAAAGATTTGGAAGAAGAATAAACCAAAATTGGTACCAAATGCCCAAGATAAATAAATAGGGGTGGACAATGAAAATATAAATAAAATCAGAATTATATACTTAAACTATATATTTTCAGTATTTATTAAAATATTGGTCTAAAGTTTTCATTAGTAAAAAAAAAAAAAAAATCTGATGATAGAAAAAAAAAAAAAGACCATGTTCCAAAAATCACCTAAATTGATCAAGTAGTTTTATTTTTATAAAAAAAAAAAAAAAATCATTTTTAAATGATTTTAACTGATTAATGGGAAATCTTAGGCATTACAGCGCTGATCTTGCAAGTTATCCGCTTTTGTTTCTACAAGATCTGATGCAAGACGGTCCCTTTTTGTTTACTCCTAAAATTTGAATTTCTTGATTAAAAACAAAACTACCTGATCAATTTACATAATATTTGGAATATGATAATTTCGCTTCGTTACAGGTACATAACTCCTACAGATTTTTTTTTTTTTTTAATTTTTGGACAAGAACCAAAAAGCAGCTATCAGCAGAAATCTTTTAAAGTTTTAAATACTGAAGGATTATGGAGGAGTCCTATAACTCCAGGGTCATGAAAGTGCTGCATATTTCATGTAGCATGTCAAGAATAGACTGACTGCGCCCATTCCTTTCCAAACCTCAGAGCACATACAGCAACTGGAATTCCCAAATGGTCACCCCTTTTAAGTACTGTTCAGGTTTAACATTGTGTAACTTCAGTGATCTAATGGTGATTGGTGTGTCAATGTGATTATACTGTGTATTAAAATACTAACTGCCTCAATTTTTTTTCCTTCATTTACACTTTCATGGTGTTATCTATTCGTAAAGATGATCACTGAATTTTAACTGAATATATTACATTGCTTTACCAATTAACAAATACTGACCATTTCAGCGATAAATTTTTTTTTTTACATTTTGGTTACAAAATGTTTATTCAAAACTAAACTTAATTAGAAAACAAAAAATACAGAAAAAAATATTTTATCTATGTACATCATAGAATGAAGATATATTTCGAAAATCACATATTTTTTAAATATACAGAAATTTTTTTTATTCTTGTCTTCTTTTTTACAATTTTAAGAGTAAATTGTATTTATTACAAGACCGATTTTAATCTCGAGAGTTCAAATTGATTTATCTCCATTATTTATAAACAATGGTCGATCAAAAAATAGCCTATAGCTTCATAATAAAATCTGATTTAAAAAACAAAACTATTTGATCAATTTAAATTATTTTTGGAATATGACATCTGTTCCATGATGGATACATGCATCATAAAGAGTTATATTTTTCTTTTTTTTGAATTAATGTGTCTATCTTGATGAAGATGTGATTATGTCGAAAAGCTCTTTGATTTATAAACAATTTTTATTTATTTATTTATTTTTTTAATCTGCATTGAATTGCTTTACTAAACTTACATTTTGAATTAAGCTGAATTCTAAATAAGAACCAATATTACTTTCAATGCCCATCCTTTTTTTTTTTTTTTTTTGAAGGAAAATGGGAAATAAGGAATTCCGCTAAAGCCCAAATAAAAAAATGGAGAGGGGGGGCACGAAAAAGGAAAATAAAATGAAATGAATAAAGCATAAGTCATTTTTGATTAAATAAAAAAAAAAATTAAAAAACCAAAAAACCTCTAATTGTCAAATAGCATGAGTAGTAAGGCACCATTGTCGCAATTATCGATTTAAAAATTAAAATTTGTTCAGTTTTCCAGGGGAAAGGGATAGAATATAAGAACCATATTTTCCCCAACTCACCATGACGCCTAACTGAGCCTGTGAAACAAACATATCAATTAGCAACGTGTCTGTATATACAGATTCTTATAGTCAAAAATTCTTATAAACTGAATATTAGTTCTTTTATAGTATACATTTCAAATCGATAGATTCTGAGGATTTTGCAAGTTAGTTTAATTTATTCATTACAAACTTTGGTATATTTTTATAACTTATAACTAAAAAAGGTCCTTGTACAGTTTAATCAAGACATTAAAAAATGAAAATATAAAAAAAAAAGGTTATATTGTATGTATCCGTCATGAACTGAAGATCAAAAAAAAAAATTCACTTAATTTAATCGAGTAGTTTTTTTTTTTTTTACAGCGGAAAAACACGTTTTTATGAGAGCGCGTTGAAGGCAGACATCTTTGATGTTTTTTAAAATTTTGTTTGATTTTTATAAACGGCACGGGGAGATAACTCCATCTAAAGTGGCGACACTCCCTCCCCATCTTTAATACTAGCTTTTCTTCTAAAAAAAAAATCAAACCTTTTGCTTGGTATCATAACAAATTGTTTTTTCACTGTAAAAAAAAAAAAAAAAAAAAAAAAAAAAAAAAAAAACTACTTGATGAAATTAAGTAAAAAAATTTTCCAGAGAACTTCATTCCATAACAGATACGTAAAATTTAAACTTTTCAATATTTTAATTTTTTAATGTCTTGATTAAACTGTACAAGTACTAAAACAAAAAAAATAAAATAAATAAAAAGTGCTTGTTCAGAATTTCTTCTATATTAAAAAGAAAAAAAAATCTGTAAGATGTACATCTTACAGATTTTTTTTCTTCTCTTTAATATAGGAGAAATTCTGGACAAGCACTTTTATTTTTTTAAATTAACTGTCATAGCCATGACAGAAAATATCATATTCCAAAAATCACGTCAATTGATCAAATTGATTTTCTTTTTAAAAAATAAAACTTTTTTCAAGCAGATATAATTGTTCCAATATCTTCGTGTTTAAGAATGGCTTTCTGAAATCTCACAAATTTGAATTATTAGCAGTTATTTCCCTTGTTTTCAAGATGGCGGTGTACTATTCATTTAGTAAAAAAAATTTAACTTTCTTATTTAGTAATAAAACTACTTGATCAATTTGTGATTTTTGGTGTATGATCTTTTCTGTCATGGGTATGCACACCATAAAGATATTTATTTATTCTTGTTTTTTAATATAAGGGAAATTCCGGACAAGTGCCATACAAAAAGAAAAATTCCCATACCAAACACACAGAATCTCTGCTCATCCCAATAACAGTTTTTTTTTTTTTTAATTTTTTTCTAACAAACATCACTGATAAAAAAACAAAAAAAAAAAACAAACTAAAATACAACTGCACAAACCCTCCATTATTCCAACATCTAATTGCTCTCTAAAGTGATTTCTTCACTGCTATGCTCCATTTTTTAATACTATCCTTTTAGGAAATAACTTGGAGAATAATAACATGTGATTAGGAATACTTTATTAAGTAGTGTCAATAACTGCCAATTTTTTATTAGGCAATCTAACCGTGAGCATTTTTTTTTTTTCAATCAAACTTAAGAGTAAAAAAAAAAAAAAAAAAATATATATATATATATATATATATATATATATATATATATAAGTATTTAAAACTGATGTGATATGTGTTTTCATTTTTTTTTTTTTTTTGTTGATTGTTATTCTCTTCATAGTTGTTGTTTCACTACGTTTCGGACGATCCATCCTGTGACCATCATCAGGTGGTTAACCACAACGGGATAAGAATACTGAGTCTTGTAACCCTATCCCCAGTAATTACAATTTAAAAGTTTATTAAAATGTAAAAAAAAAAAAAAAATTTTTAAATCTTAACTGGTTACTGTTTTCATCACAAGTCATAGAATCCTCAAACCTTGTTAAACAATGCGGTCAGATATTCATTCTTTTGTGGACTGTTATCCTCATCCTCATAGTTATTGATTCATCATGTTTCAGCCAACTCCTCCTCAGGCCTTCTTCAGTTGATTAATCATGAAGAGATACAAATGCGGAATCTTGTAACCATGTCCCCAGTAATTACTACCTTCCATAGTTGTTGTTGTTGTTGTCTCACCACGTTTTGGCCAACTAATCCTCTGGCCTGCTTGGGTAGGATTGAAACCGCCATATTCAGAGAATGTTCCCCTGGAACCTTTGGGGCCCGTGGCACAGTGGATAGAGGCGTGAAGTCTCTACGGTTCCAGGTGAGCATTGTCTGAAGATCGGGGTTTCAATCCTACCCAAAGCTGGCCAGAGGATTAATTGGCCAAGATGAGACAACAACTATGGAAGGCAGATACAGTTAAGAGACTCAACATTCCTATCTGGTCGCGGTTAAGCACCTGACAAAAGCCAGAGGATTATTTAGCCGAAACGTCGTGAAACGACAACTATCAGGATAAGGATAATCCGCAAATAAATAATGAAATATTTAAATTATACCAAAAACACAACTTCATAAAAATCTATTCAAATAGTTGTTTTTATTCATTTAATGTATGTTTTAAAATAAAGATTTTGGAAATAAACGTAATTCGGTTCTTTATTTCCTTAATTATAGCAAAATTCAAAAATTGAATTTCACGTCAAACTAATAGTATCTACTGAACTGTCATGTAGCAGTAATGAACATATCCAAAAAAATTACAAAAAACGATAAGGTAGGAAATTAATTAATGAAAAGTTTTCAAAGACAATTGCAAAAATTGAGTTTTGAAAAAAGTTTGAGTCGTAATATAAGGGAGGTAAATATTTTCTGAAAACTGAAAATCTTTGGCCAATTTAGCAAAACTCAATTTTCACTAATTGTATTCGAAAACAGTTTTCATTAATAATTAATTTTCTACCTTATCATTCTTTGTAATTTTTGGATATGTTCACTACTGTGACATGACAATTCAGTAGATAACATTGGTTTCACTTAAATTTCAATATTTCATTTTTCGAGTTTTGCTGCAATAACGAAGAAGAGCAATTTTTTCTTTCTTTTTTTTAAAATAAATGAATCATTGATGATGTGTAATTAATATAACTCAATATATGAACGAATGAAACATTAAAGTCATTCTGTACAAAGACAACTTAAAAAACGGTCGGTACCTGTACAGTTTAATCAAGACATTAAAAAATTAAAATATCGAAAAAAAAAAAAGGTTATATTGTACGTATCCGTTTTGAACTGAAGATCTCCGAAAAAAAATTTCACTTAATTTGATTAAGTAGTTTTTTTTTTTTTTTTACAGCGGAAAAACACGTTTTTATGACAGCACGTTGAAGGTAGACATCTTTGAATTTTTAAATTTTCGTTTGGATTTTTAGAATACGCCACGGGGAGATAACTCAATTTAAAGCGCGGACACTCCCTCCCCATTTTTAATACTAGCTTTTCTTCCTAAAAATCGAACCTTTTTTGCTCGATATTGTAACAAATTATTTTCCGCTGTAAAACAAAAACTACTCGATGAAATTAGGTGAATTTTTTTTCCCGGAGAACCTCATTCCATAACAGATACATGCAATATAAACTTTTTTTTTTTTTTTTTTTTTTTTTTTAAATATTTTCATTTTTTAATTTCTTGATTAAACTGTACAAGTACTTAAAACTAATATATCTTTTTCGATGCCCTCTAATGTTTCTTTGTTCAAACTTTTAATAACTCAAGAGTTTTTGAGCAGTGAATACTGTGAATTTGTTACATAGTTAACACTGGAATTTATTTTCGACTTTAGTTTACACAGGTAATACATGTTTGTGGTGGTGGTGGAAGGTCTGTGTATAACCCAGGAAAATCGCAATAAAATGATGAGGCTCCTACAAAGACGCTCACAGAAGCATAAGACCAAATGCTAGTCTCAGTTTTCACTGATTTTTGTTGCTGTTTATTCCCAGCCTAACGGATTAAGTTAACTTTATTAACTATGCAAACACAAGTGTCTGGACAATGTTTGATCGTTTTAATTTCATATACCCATTTTGGCAGCAGCTAAGTAGCGTAATGGTTACATGCATCGACTGTTGCCTTGTCTGGCTTGAGGTAGTTTCTAGTCTAGCCACACTGAAGAGCTGTGATACAGCAAAACAATCCGCGTGGATGACAATAAATGCTCCCGACCTTGGGTTGAGCATATTAGGGAGTGAAACAAACTGTCACTAGCATATAATGTAATGTTTTTTGTGTAAACAAATGGAGCTTAGGCATTTGAACAATGATCATTGTAATTTCACATAACCATCATCTAACAAATCGTGTAACAGAAGCGCAGACTGTCGTCTAGACAGTAGAGTTTCAATTCTGGTTTAGGGTAGTTGCTAATCTAGTTGCACTGAAGAGTTGTGACACAGCAAAACAGTCCAGTGGAGGACTCTGCACATATATATATATATATATATATATATACACACACACACACACACACACACACACACAAACATATTTAATATTACATAGTTATGACAATAACAAAGGTAAACGTTTCATTTAATTAACGACCTTGTTAAATAACCTAAACTTCAGATTTCAAAGAAAAATAATTATGGCTTTGAGAGCATTTAATTAATTGGAATGTTTGAGATGGGTATTATTTATTTATTTACTGCAAACTATTAACCAGTAACAGGGTAACTGCTTGATTAAGGCCAAAGGAATAGTTGTCCGAAACGTCATGAAACAACTAAATGATGACGATAATAGTCCGCAAATAAATGAAAATCATACTTGACCGAAAAAATAGGTGCAGTGGATAGAGATGTTGAATCTCTATGGTGAGAATTGTCTGAAGATAGCGGTTTCAATCTTACTCAATAGCCAACCAGAGGCTTACTTGGCCAAAAACGTGGTAAGACGACAACAACTATGGATGGTAGTAATTGCTGAGAATGCAGTTAGGAGATTCGAAGTTCCTATCTTGTCGCGGTTACCACCTCACTAAGGCCAGAAGAATAGTTTGCCGAAACATTGTGAAACAACAACTAATAAAGACGAGGATAATAGTCCGCAACAAATAAATTAATAAATAATACTCATCACAATAATGAATTCCAATTAAATAATATTTTATACTGTTTTAAGATGTTATTTTAGTAAATGAATAACAAAAACAATTACAAATTACTGTAACTCATTATTTTGCTTACAAAATTAAATTGCTCTGGTTTTATTGGACTTTTTAAAAACTATTTTAGAAGTGCTGTCCACCTCCCTCAACATACATAGGATTTATTTCTCATTTCGTATGTAGCCATTCACATTAGCATGCTTGGATTTAGAGTTAAACTCCACTTTTTCTGTGTTCAAATTGTGCGAACAACTGGCATGAATGGTTATTTTTACACTGATGATTCCAGAAGGAGGAGGCATATCTATGTAGAAAATATTAAAGTATTTACTATATATATATATATATATATATTTCTCCCACTGTGGAATCGAAATTTTCAGCAACTCCTGTCACTTTTTACAATCAAATATGAAATTCAGTAGAGAAATACCATTCTTTTAAAGACAAGTACAAGACTGAAATTGTTAAAAAAATTAGTGTCTTATTTATTTATTTTTTTTGCATGGATTACTTTCAACCAATGCAGATTTGAAAATGCATTGTATAATGCTTGTCCCATATATATATATATAAGAGTGTTTTAGTTCGCTTGAAGCATTGTGTGTAGTATGAAAGGAATTGTGTTTGAAGGCTATATCAATGTGGTTTGTAGGAAACGCTGTTGACACGAGTTAGCATACAGAGTTGCTACAGAAAGAAATTGATTTGACAGCTAGTCTGCAACACTGACTTTCAGAATAATATATAAATAAAAAAATAAATTAAACAAAAGGAAAGCCTCGACAAACAGTTTTACGTTTATTTTTATTTTCCTCCCTCACTGTAAAGATACTACTCTCGAAAATTAGTCACATTAACACCTACCATCTTATACAACACATTATGTTGGCAAATAAATGTAATAAAATTGAAAATTTCTTCTATCATTTTTTTTTATATGCTAACTTGTGTTCATTGCGTTTCCTACGAACTGCATTGATGTAGCCTTCAAACAACAACTTTCACACACACACACACACACATATATATTTATCATACTTCTATAAAAATGTCCAATTAAACAGAAAAGATGAAAAAAATAAGCAAAACAGTTGCAGCTATTTGTAAGTGGCTTGCTTCTGTTATTTCTTACTATAATATGAAATCGTAATATATATTCCATTTTAATTTGTAATACACATGTTGATATAAAGAGGATCAAAACATCTTAGCAATTTGAAAGGTCTTTATGGTTTATGGTTCTTAGAATTACATTTATATGCAAAAAAAAATAAATAAATAAAGAACAAAATAGAAAAACCTTTTTGATGTACCTACGCTCATGGAAAGAAAATGCCATATTTCAAAAGTTATATAAATTGATTTTTTTTTTTTAAATTTAAGAAAATCAAATTTTGAGAGGAGCTACAGGTGGGACATAGCATATTTTTTTTTTTTTTATGATGCATTAAAATTCAAGGGCAGACAATTCGACTAACGAGATTAATCTATTTCTCAGTAAGTAAGAAAGATCATTAATGTCTGCCGAAATAATCGCTAAATAACGTAAAATTTGATTTTCTAAAAAAGTCTACTTGATCAAGTTACGTAATTTTTGGAATATGACATCTTAATTCCATGGCGAGAACAGATTTTTTTCCTTTCTTTTTTTCAAAAAGTAATTCTAAATATACACGGTATTTACTTATTTAAAGTAGGTTTAAGGGCGGCACTCTTATAACTTACCAGTTTTTGACTGAGTGTACTGTTATACAATTGCCCTTGTTCAACTTCCTTTTCTTTCTCAGCTAACTTTATTTTCAACTGAAAAATAGAATTCAGTCATGTATAACAAGAGCGGTAAGAAATTTGCTACTTTCCAGGGAGAGGAGGCTCATGTGCGCAAATCTAACAGAGTTTTAGAGATGGGAGGGAACTTTTTATTTTTTTATGGAAATAGCTCCAAACAAGGCATGAAGCCACTTGATGTAAGGAAGCTATAAAAAACAAAAAAACAAAAAAACTTGCAAACAATAAGTGGATAGATTCTGACCCAGAAAACAGCAATTCTTCCCTCTTTGTCAGAAACGTTTTTGGAATGCGAGAACTAAAGGACGATATATAGGAAGTGAGAGCTACGAGGCTGCTGAAAGTAAACCCAGGGTCCACTTTTTACTCTTTAAGATATTACACACACACAAGTAAGATTTTACCTTATTTCTTCTAACCGATCTCTGGCCAGGTCTTTATTTATCCATCTTTCTTTATCCTCTCCTCATAGATGTAAACTTTACAATTTTAACTTATGATAGGTTGTTGATTATCAAGGCCAAAAGTCACATGGGAGTAAAGGTTAATGAAATGCATGGATTGTCAATTGAATATAAATATGAGAATAAACAAAATTGTTAAATCAGTTTTGAAGCATATAATACACACAAGTAATTCCATGTCTATACATACATTATCACCCTACACCCATTTTTTTTGTAGATGAGACTGCGAAAGACGCAATGCAATGCAAAAAGAGCTATTTAAAAATTTCATCTCATGATAGCGCTATGGCAAACACGAAACAAACTAAATCACACTTTCTTAAGCTAGGAACAAGGAATATATATATAAAATAAATGACACAGGCCTATATTCTAAATTTCAGGATGTTGACCATCTTACAATTTATTCCTTTAAGTATGTTGACATGCACAATTCTTGACAGCACCTGTTTCGTAGCGCAAAATTATTCATTTAAACTATAAACATAAAAAGGCAAAAATGTGTGTGTTTGTAGGTCTCGCAAAAACTGTCGACAGAGGCAACAGATCCTAACAAGATTTGTATCATTTTGAAGCTTGACTCTTCGGACAACAAATATTGAAAAATTAGCCAAAAGCATTAATTCCTTCACCCTCAACTGGGCAGTTTTCTGCAGGGAGGGGTCGGATTTTCCAACACCATTTCTGCAAGTCATCTTTTCTTTTCAATTGACTACGATTTGGAGCATCGGTAAGACATCATTTTTTTTCACTTTCTTCTCCACCTTCGTGTCATGGGTTTGAACCTGCCTACTACAACTTTTTTTTTTTCAACACCTCTCTCTCTCTCTCCACCCAGACTTCCTACTCTTGTTTTACCTCCCACCCCACCCACCCACTTCTCCACACCTGGGCAATGCTGGATACCCCTACTAATTATTGTATCAATCAATGAATATATTGTGCCCTTAACTTACAAGAAAAAGCACCTATCAATTCATTAAAAGAAAAATGCATAGAGGTAGTTTAACTTTCGTAGAAACACACATACATACATTTTGCCTTTTATATATTAGATAAAATAGAATGAAAATAAGGAAAACCTAAAACATTTATGAGTTTATTAACATTTTGTCCAGGTGCTTTTTCTTCTTCTGATGAGTTAAGAGCAGAATATATTCATTCATTGATATAATTAAATTAATGACTTTAAGCTATGAAACAGGTGCTGTCAAGAATTGTGTATGTCAACGTACTTAAAGGAATAAATGGTAAGATGGTCAACATCTTGAAACTTGGAATATAGGTCTTTGTCATTTATTTGTTTTATGCTCTGTAATTACATTGAGCTTCATAAATAAAAGGTGAAATATAATTGAAAAAACATTTCCATCTCGGTCTCGTAAGGATCGATCACAAGACGTAGAAACACACATACATACATTTTGCCTTTTATATATTAGATAAAATAGAATGAAAATAAGGAAAACCTAAAACATTTATGAGTTTATTAACATTTAGTCCACAGTAAAGGTGTTATATATTCACTGCGGCCAGTCGTCAAATGTTTTCAGTCAATATAATTTCTAAAAAAAAAAAAATAAATAAAAAAATAAAAAAAATAAATAAATAAATAAATAAAAAAAAAAAATTAAAAAAATCAACTTCTGTCATTGTCTCTATATATACACTTGGCAGCAAAATAAAACACACATAGCTTATTATAAAATATTTTTTTAATTCAAAATAACACTTTCAATTTCAGAGCGACAGTTATTACATTAGTGACGGCGTGCGTGGTGGGGTTGGCCGGTTTTCTCAATGGAGAAAAATGTGTCGCTTAGCTCATCCGTTGTGGTTGCTCTTACAGTCTTTGTCTGCTTCTCTATTTTATTGGCACTGATGATGTCAAAGCATTCCACCACTCATTGTCTTGAAATGTCAGTCTTGCTGACCTAACCTCCGGGGATTCTACATCCCCAATTTTGACTCCTTTGATGTCATACCCAGGCACCTGCATGAAGGATCATACAGAATTTCCTTTGACATCATTCCGGGCCACCTGGATTATCCAACAAAAGGATAATATCAGGAGAATTGAAATTTGAAGAAAATAAATAAAACTACGTGCATTTGAAAATGATTGCTTGGTGCGTGATTTGAAGAAATGGTTTTTATTCTTTTCCCTAAAGAAGAGCAACCCAAGATGCCTGTTCACAGTACATTTAAACTTCTGCAAGTTAGTAGAATTAGGGAAGCAAAAAAACGTGTGGGGTGGGGGATTCCAGAGTCTAGCAGTCCGAGGGAAGAAACTATACTCATAGAATTCATGTTGCCACGGAATGTTAGGCCAAGGACATAGAGAGACGTACTCTCAGGTAAGGTGTTATTTCTTATAGCAATTATTAGTTGAGAATTTTTTTTTTTTTTTAAATTGTTAAAAGTAAAAGAAACTCCAATCTTAGGAGCATAAAATGTTACCATCCATTTACGGCCCCTTTCCACTACCGAATGAAGTCAGTTTTCAAGGGTTTATGCCCTTGCCTTGAATATGTGTACATTCACCCCTCCACCCCACCCATGTCTATCAAGGCCATGGTGTCATCAGCAAATATACCTATTTCAAACAAGTCACTTGTGAATATCAGGAACAATAAAGGTCCAAGGATCAACCCACGGGGAATACCTGCATTAATTTTATTTTGCTTAGAAGCATAGCTGTAATTGCTTGAAAACAAAATAAATAAATAAAATATAATCGGTACTTGTACAATTTAATAAAGAAATTAAAAAAGTAAAAATATTGAAAAAAAAAAAAAAAAAAAAAAAAATATATATATATATATATATATATTGTACGTATCCGTTTTGGACTGCAGTCCTGAAAAAAAAAATTTCATTTAATTTGATTGACTATTTTTTTTTTACAGCGGAAAAACACATTTTTATGACAGCATGCTGAAGGTAGCCATGTTTGAATTTTTAGAACATGCTATGGGGAGATAACTCAGTCTAAAGTGCCGACAAACCTCCCTCCCTATCTTAAATACTAGCTTTTCTTAAAACCCGAAGAAAAAA
The DNA here is from genome assembly GCF_053919585.1 of Euprymna scolopes. NCBI lineage: Eukaryota > Metazoa > Mollusca > Cephalopoda > Sepiida > Sepiolidae > Euprymna > Euprymna scolopes. The sequence continues at coordinate 35,332,019 of NC_136524.1, read as the reverse complement.
AAACATGGCTACGTTTCGATCGGTAAATTGTTTTCTTGCTGTAAAAAAAAAAAAAAAAAGAAGAAAAAAAAAAAACTTGATCAAATTAAGTGAAGTTTTTTTTTAATTGGTGGGGGGGGGAGAGGGGGGAGAACTTCATTCCATAATGGATGCATAAAATAACTTTTTTTTTTTGATGTTTTCATTTTTTAATGCCTTGGTTAAACTGTACAAGTACTATATGACACCCACACCTATTACAATTCAAAATATGCATCCAGAATACATTTGGGAGGGGAGGGATACATTAGAAGAATTGTGAGAATTGCATCAATAGTACGAGTTTATTACTTGTATTGATCAGACTATTGTTCTCATCTTGAATGTTATTTGTGCAACGTTTCGGTTGCATTAGCCTTCGACCGTCCTCAGACATGTTGATTGTTGTTAGGAAAAGAAAAGAAAAATTTACTGGCTCTGTAGATATTTTCGCATTCTTGGAGTTAGTTTCTATTTTATGGTTATTGTTTTGAATTTGTGAAAAAATTGGTAGATTAAGGTGGGGTGGACAAGTCTATTAGATGAGAACAATAGTTCAATCAATACAAGTAAGATAAACACTCAGCCCTCATCTAAAAAAAATTCAGAACTTTAATAGGGTGAATAATTTAAATAAATCCTTATCTTAGAAACGTACAAATTATAGACATTAAAAGATAAAAAAAAAAAAAAAAACTAGATATTTTGTCTGTGTGCACCTTTCAAACACATACAAATATAGTTAAATTCTAAAAGATGACTATAGGAGTTGCTTCCCCTACTTCACACACACACACAAAAAAAAAAAAAAAAGAAAAAAAAAAAAAAAAAAACGTTCTAGTCCCGGGACCTCCAAAGTAGGACCCATCAAAGTCTTTAATATAACCCGCAGAGCTCTTATGAAAAACAAAAAATATTCAGGAATTTTTTTAAAAAATGGAAATGCGTGAAAAGTGTTTTTTTTTGTTTACAGAAAAAAAGATTAAAAGATTTTAAGTCACCAGTTTCACTAAAAAGCAAATGTAATCTAGAAAACGGCATTAAACATGTATGGGTAGCCACATCTTTATTTTGACTCTTTGCTGCTGGCCTTTATTTTCACTTGTTTTCCGCGTCTTGCATCAAAGAAAAGTTTCTCTTGGAAAAAAAAATGGCGTGTGTGTGTGTGGGGGGGTACTTAAAGTTGATAGACTACTGCAATAGTAAATTTGTGACGGATCCCCCGTTCCCATATGACTGTCAGAAATGCACCAATTTCATGCTTCTAAATTTGATACTAACGAATAATGTTAGGATTTGAAAGGATTTTTTAATGTTGATTTTTTTTTTCCCCACAGAAAATTCTGCACTAAAAAGTCAGCAACATTCACTCCCTCAAAAATTTTGGAGACTCTGCCTGGCTTAGTTTGATGGTATCAAATTAACTGATGAGAACAGACAAAGGAAGGAGATGGCTCCCACCATATCTCAACATTTGATGCCCAGCAATTTTAGGCATACTCTTGGGATTTGCACACAACACTTATCAGAATATAAACCAGTCATTTTTTTTAATGAAACTTTCAAAATTGTGATTTCTTACCATCCATTTGTTCAAATAAAGCAAAAACATTAAAGAAAATAAATACAAATAGAAAAAACCTAAAATTATGAAATGCTGATACCTGAGCGTTGTTTTTGAAAAAAAAAAAAAAAAAAAAAAAAAGACTAAACAGTGGCCAAATTTGATTATATTAATTTCACTAAGATACAAACCTCTTCAACTTCTTTCGCTACACTTGGTGATTCCGTTGAATTCTGGAAAAAAAAAAAAAAAAAAAAAAAAAAAAAAATTTTGTTAAAAATAAATCCAAAATTTCAGTTAAAAGAAATCTTTGAAATAGAAATAAAATTCAAAAATTAATCCTAAACGAAAATAGTTTTCAAAGAAAATTGCAATAATAATTTAATTTTAATTGAAATTCAATAATTCCATTTTCGTTCTTATTTCAAACAAGCTCTAAAAGAAAAAATCTTACCCTGTCTGTTAATTGTTGTTTTAATTTCTTAACAGTTTCCTGTTCCTGAGACAAAGCGGCTTGTCCAGTCTTGATGATACCATTTAATTTGACTATCGTTTGCGTAAGGTCACGCACTTTCTTGTCATCTTCTAATGACTGAAAAGTTTCAATAACAGCAAAGGTTTTTATTAAAATGTACAAATTAACAGTAATTAAGATCAACAGCTATTTTTTTTTTTTTAAAAAAAACACAAAAAAAGTCAAATCGAATTGAAGACCATATTCTAAAAATCATATAAACTGATCAAGTTTTATTTTTATATAAGAAAAATTTCTTTAAGCGATTGAGAAATCGTAGGCATTATGAAGCAGAATTATTGTGCGATTATCTACCCTTGTTTCTTCAATATGGCAACGCGACAACCTCTTTTTGTTTCCACATAAAATTTGATTGTCAATTTTTATCCCCTTAGCAGCCGTTTTTTCCGGATGAAAATTGATGAAAATGTTTTCCACATGTCCGAATACTCTATATACCAAATTTCAAGTCTGTAGATCAAAAATTTGTTAAGTGTCCTCTCATACAAATTTTTTACTTTTATAGATATATAGATTAGCAAATAATGTGAAATGAAAAAATTGTAATAAATTACCATTAGCAGTAAAAGCGGGAGTGCAAACATCAAGTTCATATAAACACTTAACTACTGGTGAGAAATTTTCTGAAGGAAAGTCAAAAGTTAAATTTAATATATAAAATACTTACTTGTGTTGAATTGCTATTGGCAGGATTCTGTCTTAACTGTTTCAATTCTTCTTGTGACTAGAAAGAGATAAGACAAAACATGATTACACGTCTACATAAGTAAAATTAAACAAGCCGGACATACGGGGCCTCTCTCCATGAGTGAAAAATTCACTTTCACAATGACTAATGTTTGCACGAAAAAAAAATTCAAGGCATGGTTTTGGTGTGAACAAATGAATGGACTAACGATTTTAGAGCAATTTTAACCCTATAATGGCCCCTAGGGAGCAATCAGAGTTATCCCGGATAATACGATCTGGCAAAAATTTACTTTTACCATAACTAATGTTTGAGGATAAATTTTTTTTAAATCCAAGGTGTGCTTATTGAGAAAAGGGCAAACAAACGAACAAGAGTGAATTACTAGGTCCAATCCCTCTTTTGTTGTGGGACCAATATGTATAAAAGTTTTCATAGAATACCAAATAGATGACTAGTGTAGAATATGACTTTGATGTTGACAAAATCCAAGTCAGTGGTGAAGCAGTATATAATTTGCTTCAGAGCTGTGGCAAGAGACAGTCTGTCTTAATTAAAAAGACAGTACTTGTACAGTTTAATCACGACATTAAAAAAAAAAAAAAAAAAAAAAAAGGTTATATTGCACATATCCACTATGGAACGAAGTTCTCAGAAAAAAAATTTCATCAAGTAGATTTTTTACAGCGAAAAAAAAAAAAACAAAAAACAATTTGTTATGATACCGAGCAAAAGGTTTGATTTTTAGGAAGAAAAGCTAGTATTAAAGATGGGGAGGGAGTGTCGGCGCTTTACATTGAGTTATCTCCCCGTGGTGTGTTCAACAAATTCCATAATGGCTGACTTTAACGCGCTTTCATAAGAACGCATTTTTCCACTGTAGAGAAAAAACTACTCGATCAAATTAAATGAAATTTTTTTCTGGAGATCTTCAGTCCAAAACGAATTCATACAATATAACCATTTTTTTTTTTTTTTTTTTTCGATATTTTCATTTTTGAATGCCTTGATTAAACTGTACAAGTACCAAAAAGAAAAAAATTTCAGCACTGCTATATAGTGATATTCTCTAAATTGAAATCAATAAAAACTTACTTCTGATAAAGACTTTTGTAAGGTTTGCTGTTCACGTCTCCATTTCATCTCTTCATCTTCTACACTTCTCTGTAGCACTTGTAATTTGTCATCCTAAAAAAAAAAAAAAAAAAAAAAAAAGATTAAAAAAGATAGGATCTAAAAATATGAAATTAAAGCAAAGATTGTTATTGGTGATTAATCTGATATCAATAAGGCAATAATTCTAACTTTCATTCATTTTAATTTATAAAATGGTTACATTTTAATGTCATACTACAGAGTCATACTGCATTTAAGAAAGAAAAATAGTTTACTTGACAATGCCTTCTAGTTTTGAAATCAGAAATTGACAAGCAGTGTTTAATAAAAAAAACTGTTACACATTATATTTTAGGTTTTCTTTTTGTTGGAGGGGCAATTAATAAATAATTTGTATTCACCATTTTTAAAAGAATTATTAACACAAAAATTTAAACTTTTTTTTTTTATAAAGGGTAAATTGTGTTTTTTTTTTGTTTTTTTACAATTAAATCAAACTTTCTTTTATAATTGGAATTTTTTAACTACTCTAATAGTTTTTTTGTTTATATATAGAAACTAGCAGGGGTACTCAACGTTGCCAGGGTGTGTTGAGGTGGTGTAGTAAGGAAACCTTTGGGGGGGGGGGGGATAGTAGTGGGAGGTGGGGGGGGGGGTTGAAAACAACAGTAGGCAGTTTGGAGGGAAAGAAACATTAAAAGAAAAAAGAAAAAAAAAAAGAAAAAAAAAGTGGTAGTAGGCGGGCAGGCTCAAACCCGTAATGCGAAGGAGAAAAAAAAAAAAAAAAAAAAAAAAAAAAAAAAAAAAAACATGTAACGTCTTAGCTGATGTCTTCATGGCAAAACCGGAAGTCATGAATGTTGAAATTAAGGCTAGTCATTCAGAAGGAGACGATGACTTGTGAAAAATATTGGCAAAAAAAGCTACCCCCACCCCCCTGTAGAAAACTGCTCACTTGAGGGTGAAGAAATTAATGTCTTTGGCCAATTTTTCGATATTTGTTGTCCAAAAGATTGAGGTTTAAAACGATACCTGTTTTGTCACATTCCAACGCGTCTGTCGGAAGTTTTTTTGCGAGGCATACAAACACACACACATTTTACCTTTTATATATATAGATTTAAAAATTTAAATATATTAAACAGTACTAACACATCTAATAAATAATGTTGCCATTTTTTGTTAATTAGTAGTCCATGCTATTCTATTGTTTGTTGCAGCTGGAGGGATAACTTTTCACAAAGAAAGAAAAAATGTTTAATACTGGAGTTACTTCTTTGCAAATTTTCTCCATGACCGATTCCCACGTGTTCATACTAGTAAAATAAATCCTGATAAAATCTAAGCACACAAAAATTATATAGAGGCTATTTTTTTTTTCATAAACACTCCTCATTCCATTTTCTGAATTCAAAAAAGGAAGCAATCATCAACTAGAAAAGTTTCTGTTACCAATAATATAAAACACTAAGATTTTATGCTTGTACATATATTACCCCATTTCATAAAAAAAAAAGAAAAAAGATTGTCTGATCAGAAATCTATATATTAATACAATAGCATGCGTTATTTTCTCTGTCATGCTTACATCCGGGTTATTTAATTGTTATATACTTTCATTTCGTGTCATAAATAATTTTACCAAAAATTCTTCATAATTTGGTTTCGGTTTCAATTATGGCTGAAGGAACTCAAGTTATATATTTTTTTTCCATAAGTTTTTATTTATTTCGATTCAAACTAATGCACTCAAATCATATGGATATATTTTTTTTTATTTTTGAAATCGCAACTTTATAATAAAAAATCGATAGAACATAATATATAAAAAATTTACAATAATTAAAATTTAAGTGTACTTTATGACCGGGCTACGCCGGGCATACCTACTAGCTTATATAAAAACTTTTGCAGTTTTAACAAAAGACCTACAATACTATCAGAGCGTCTCGATTTACGCTGAACATCTATAGAATGCCAACATCATATATTATATATGAAGGAGTCCCTTGTGGAATTTCATAGGTCCCTCTAGTGATTATTAATCTGACGGGTTGCAAAAGGTAAACAATTTTGACTATTTTAAAATGAATTGTTCCCAAATAAAATTTTGTAGTAGTTGTGTCAACACTAACTTTAAATAAGTGACATAGGTATTATTGATTTAAAAAATATTTAGTTGACGTTTTTTCTGACTGTAAGACAGGTTTTTTTTTTTTTTTTTTATACAAAGGAGTCACTAGGCTCAGTCAGAAGCCACTTGAAGATAAAGGTTAATGAATGAACAGTAGTTAATAGGGCAATATCATAGTAATCGTTAGTAGTGTAAATTTGGTAAATTGGATTACTTAAGGGGAACGGCTCATCAAGAATTTGTTTACACTGGACTTGAAGATGACCATATTGTAGTCAGCTGGAAAGCAGAGAAATGGAAGAGAGTTCTACAAGTGTGCAGCTCTAAGAAGCTTTGTTCATGGAACCCATGTTTAGGTTTAGGCACAGATAAAGAGTGGGAGGGGGGGGATTATTGATAGTGATTTCAAGTAGGAGTTTTTTTCGTGAAAGTTTGGCATAGACTGTAACTCAGAGCAGCACTTGCCATGAAAATGATACAGCATAGACAGGCTAGAATATTACAACTTCAAATGAAAACATTTGTTTTTATTTGTTAAAAAAATATTTAGTACGGCGATTATTAATTATTAAGTTTTTCTTTCTTTTTTTTTTTTTTCCTCCTGAATAGTATCGACTGTGACAGGTTTTGAAATGGCAAATTATACAAGTTGTGGAAAAGCAACATGGAATTTCCATGAAGTTTCGTTAACAAATTTCAATTTTCATACTTACTGTTACTTTTAAAAGATTCTGATATTTTTTGACCTGCGTTTCTAGCTTTGTTACACTTTCGGTTGAGTCATTCAACTGAGCCGTTAATGTTTCCACTTGTCTTTCGTATTCTTCCGAAGAATTATTTATGGAAGCATTTTCCAACTGTTCCTTTAATGACATACATAAGGATTTTGTTTCGCTAAATGTTAATTCCAATTCTTTTAATCTGTCTTCAAGTTTTGTTTTTGTTTCTTCAGAATCTTCTTGAAGTTCTTTATACTGGAAAGAAAAAAAAAAAATTGAGAAATTTTTAGATTGTAACCTCATGTGGTCCTACAGACTTTTCGTACATCTTGTGGCCATATTGTCATTTTCTCACTGGTGACCGTTGATGGGGACACTCACAGGTTCACAAGTGAAAAAAAAAAAAAAAAATTCACAGATGCTATGCTTCACATATGTCGATTGGACTCTGGGTATGTATTTTCTATGTGCTAATTCACATGCAAGTTCTGTTGAGGCTGGGTGTGTCTATTGCCATCAGTTCATCTCCCCATCTCTATTAGAGAACCTCTCAGTGACCAACTGTTCTTGGTTGCATCCAAAATTCAACTATTCACCTCAGAGTTCAGGTCTCAATTGACTAAGCGTTTGACTGACCCCCCACCCCCCTGACAAGTGTCATTCTTATTGTTTTATCCTTAGTAAATTTTCTATTGCCATTCGTCACACCCTAATTTAACCCCTACCCTTATTTCTATTTGTCTGTGTTAAGAACAAATTCCTATCCATTATCTACAAGTTTTTTTTGTTAGTCGCTAAACCTACTTTTTCTTTTCTCATTTATCCTTTGTCATCTTCCTACCTCTCCAGCACTTAACGACATCAGTGTTACAAGATAGAAAAACTGTAATGGAAAACAAGCCGGGCATGTGAGTCTCCTTCCACAAGTGAAAAATTTATTTTCACCATTACTAATGTTTGTGCAAAATTTTTTTTTTTTTTTTTTTTAAATCCAAGGCGTGGTTGGTTTTTGAGAAAAATGTGAATGGACGAATGATTTCAGGGGCAATTTTACCTCGATAATGGTCTCTAGAGAGGAGAGGGCAACCAGAGCTATCCCAGAAAATCCGTTCTGGCAAAAATTTACTTGCAATAATACGACTAGTGTTTGTGAAAAAAAAAAAAAAAAAAAAAAAAAAAGACAGTGGGGAATGGGGGCAGGGTTACTTTCAATTATCAAGAGACAAAGAATGATTTTATATCTTGTCAGGTCTGCATCTAGGCTTGAACTAAATAACCAATTTATGTGCTAAACAAACTATCTGGATATAAACAAGGAAAAACATACATGTGCACTAGGTTCCCAATGCCGACCCCATTGCAATGCAAGTTTTGGCATAACCACATACGCACAAGAGATTACATACTACGACGCTCCTGAATTTTTTTTTTTTAGATGAAAATAGATAATTCATATTGGGATCATTTGGACTGCTGTTAATCTCCAACCTTCTTCAGCTCCATATTGTCAAATCAAACTCTAGAAACCTATGTCAAACTTGAGAATCTGTTTTTTTGGGGTTAGAATCCATTCCATCTAATACTTAAGTGTTAGCAAGTTTTTGACGTGGAAGTACTTTTTGTTTGTTTTAGCTCCTTATATCAAGTGGTTTCATGCTTTTGTTTGGAGTGATTTCCATTAAAAAAAAAAAAAAAAAAAAAAAAAATGGGGGGGAAAAAAAGCCCCCCCCCTCCATTAAATTTGTGTGTATCCCCCACCCCTCTCTTTGGAAAGTAGCAAAAGTATTATTGCTTTTGCTATACATGACCGAATCCTATTTTCCAGTTGAGAACAATGAAAAGAAAATGAGCCGAGATGTATCTTGTCAAACTAGAGAAACTTTCTGCCAAACTCGGGAGTCTGCACGAAATTTCGAATGGAACCCTTTATTTTAATCCATGGAGGGAGCACGCTTTCGTTCCATTAGCGATGACTAGTTAGAAATTATAACTAATACACAATTGTATATGGAGGATTGGAACTTCAACCTCCAGAAGAATGCATCTTACATTTTACCAAGTATTTTATCCACTTGCTGAAGAAGATCGGAGTTTACGTTGACTGAAACATTTAAAATAACATTCAAGATGAGAACATTAGTCCAAAGAATCAAAATAACAAAGTAATTAATAGTTTATTGATCTGCTTAATTCAGTTTTGTTGGTATTAATCCGCACAATTTTTTTTTTTTTTTTTTAGAATCGGATATTCACAAGAGGTTGCCAACATTCTCTAATAAAAGTGATACTAGGCACCCAAAAGGACTGATTGGTATATTCACTTCATGAATCACCACTTCCCCATGATTGTGATAATTGTAAATACTTACGAATTGTTTCTAAAAACAGAAGATGAATAGATATAATCCGTTTTTATTTTATGTTGTCAGGCACCCAAAAGGACTGTTTTCAAGCTGAGTACTATTTGCACAATGTTTCGGTTGATGTAACCTTCGACTTTCTTCAGGTGTATGCTGTTGAATTCAGAAATATTTCTAACTCAGGAATCTGCACAGAATTTAAAATGAAGCCTTTTATTTAATCCACAGAGCTAGCAGGCTTTCATTCCATCACCCATGACTGGGTAAACGTCTTAAGTAATTCACAATTGTATTTTTGAGTGTCGGCCGCACTAAAGATTGAACTTTAGAGTGTAGCTTACAACTGAATTTTGTTAAATACTTTATCCACTATGCCAGGGGTCCTTGAAAGTGACACACAAAATACAATTGCGAATTCTTTAGGATTTCTACTCAATTGTGGTTGACAGAATGAGAGCATATTATTTTTGCAGATTACATAGAGGGTTCCGTTCATAATTTTGTGCAAATTCCAGAGTCCGACAGATACACCTTCCTGTACCAGAGCCCAACAGAATCCACTCCCCCTCGTACCAGAGTCCGATAGAACCTCTGCAACCTTGTACTAAAGTCCAACAGGAACATCCTCATCCCAGAAACATTCCACAGTTTGACAAGATACATCTGAAGAAGGTTGTAAATTACATCAACCAAAACGTTGTGATTATAACATTCAATATGAGAACAGTAGTCCGAATAATCCAAATAATATGAACAGGTTTCAAATATACAAATACTACATTCGTAAAAATGATTCAACTTACTTTGCATGTCGAAATGTTCAATTGCGATGTGAGAGTTTCAATCTGTTTATGAAGATCTTCAACGGATTCAGTTTCTGAAATTTTTGCCGACAGATTCTTTACTTCTTTACTTAGGGAACTGCATTTTTCTTCAGATTCTGACAATTTCATTTCTGTATCACTTAACTGGCTTTCAAGTTGGTCTTTTAAAGATTCTAATTTTTTAAGTTCGCCTGTGGATTCAGAGACCTGCAAAAAAAACAAAAAAAAAAACAAACATTGGAAATGAAAACTTTGTAAAAATTCAGATTAACTTTTCTTTTCATATATTTTCTTTAGTTTTTCTAAGGTATTGCCAGAAAAGTTTAATTTGAGATAACATCACTTTTACCATTTCTCGTGGGTTATCCATACGGAGATCTTATTTGGACTGCGAATACTATGTAATTTTGAATATTTAGTAGTCATGGTTTACTTTCTAAATCTACATCTTGCTCATCTCGCCTAAACAGTAGCCCTTTATGTTAAAATGACAATATGCCTTGTCTGAGGTGAACATGACTTAAAAAAAAAAGAAAGAAAAGAAAAGTACAATTAGCAGTCGAGAAATTACAAAGAAAAAAAACAAAAAAAAAAAAACAAATGCAGCAAATAATTTATAGCAAACGCAGTAGAATTTTAATAATTTGGGAATTGTAAGTTTTTCATTTCAGAATTTTATTTCTATGAAATTATGAAACGTTGATTAATGTTACATATCCCTGGAGTTCAGGCTATCCAGGGCTAGAGCAACCAAAGATCAGCTCAAACATGATAGAAAATTCTTTTGATAAAATAATTGCAAGGTCTTACTGGATTCCGGGACAAGAATTCATCTGGTCTGGTGGAGTATCCAGCTTCGTGCTGTTAGTTGAGACAACATCACTTGCAGAAGGTACACCATTCCTCATAAAAGCCAATGTAGGTTAAGCCATATCGAGGATATTTTATTTGGACTGAACATTTAGTCAAGGTTTACATGTACGGAAAATTATCCCCATGCTCGGTTGATCTAACAAACTCCTGTATAGAGAAACCTTAGACACTCGAGGACAGTATCTAGTTAGCATTTACCAACCCACATGCTAATCACGTCATGAAAGTGACAAAATGCGAGTGCAAAATAGATTTTAATTACATAACTGATACAGACTATTAGTCTATTTGGATGAGATCGCATTGATTATACTGACAAATGCTTGTACAACATGGTTGGTTGTTTTATGGCATATCAATCCTTTTCGTACTTGTACGGTTTAATCAAAACATTAAAAAAATGAAAATATCAGAAAAACCTTAAATTGTACGTATCCATTATGGAATGAAGTTCTCCGAAAAAAAAAATTTCACTAAATTTCATCAAGTAGTTTTTGTTTTACATCGAAAAAAAACAAAAACAATTTGTAATGATACCGAGCAAAAGGTTCGATTTTTAGGAAGAAAAGCTAGTATTAAAGATGGGGAGGGAGTGTCGGCGCTTTAACTGGAGTTATCTCCCTTTGGCATTTCTAAACTCCAGACAAAAATTAAGAAAAAATCCAAGATGTCTGCTTTCAACGTGCTGTCAATAAAAACATGGGTGCAAGTCTATAAATGGGCCACAACAAATCTTTAATTCAATAAAAATCTGAAAAAAAATCTTTATAATGTACGTACTTGTCACTGCATGAAAATGTCATATTCCAAAAATCACGTAAATCGATCAAGTAGTTTTTTTTTTATTTAAGAAAATCAAATATTATCGGACAATTCATCGATGAAAAAGCAAAAACTAGTGTTTTCCACATTCTTAAAAAAAAAAAAAATAAATAAATAAATAAAAGTACTTGATTGATAAAATATTCGATGGTCTGC
>NC_136524.1:35290210-35315210 GCF_053919585.1 Euprymna scolopes | reverse complement strand
TAAAGAGCTAATAAGAATGAAAGATGATTATCGAAAAGACAGGAGATGCCTATTGACCTTAGTCTGGAAAGGACCGGGGTTACAGGTAGGAGGAAATCAGTCAACAGGAAGAATTTCACGAGCTTGAAGTTCTTGGAAAGAAACTACTAGAATAGGAAGCTGCACTGCAGTAAGCTATCAAAATAGCAAAGACCACTAGAGAATCCAGTCAAACTAGCTGGAACAAAAGAAGCAAGAACTAGATCAGACAGACAATTCTAGCATTTATAGAAAAGACAGACTAGCAACATCACATCTGGGAGAGAGGTTTTAAAGAAGGGTGGAGAGTGGGTTAATCAAATTACAGATATGTTTTTGCAATTTATCAAGAACCCTCAGATGGGATAGAGATTCACCAGCCCAAACATGACAACAGTACTCCATATATGGTCTGATATTAGATTTGTAGAGATAAAGAATAGTCTCGGGTGCGAGAAAGTGTTTGGAGAAGTAGAAAGAGCAATGGATCTCTCGTATGAGCTGCATGCTATCTTACCAGTAATCATAAGAGCACTTGAACTCCTGAAAAAGATTTTCAAAAACTACTTGGCAAACAAACCCGGTGAACCAAGCGCAAGAGAAATTCAAACAATTGCACTTAAAGGGGCAATTAGAATCTTAAAAGGATTTCTTGTTTGGAATATATGCAATAGAAGGTGAACGCTTGGCATCTGGTAGAATGTCCTATCCCAACCTTGAACAAAAGAGACGAAGTCTGGTTTTAATGTAAGGAAAAATCTATCCGCGAATAAAACCGTATGTAATAGTAAAACGAATATTTAATTACTGAGATGTTCTTTTGCTAAGCAATATGCAAATTAGTTAATATTATGATGCTGATGGCATTCACTAGATCAGTATATTATGTTGACAAGGTTCTTGCGGAATTTTTAAACTTTGATTTCAAATGATGTATTTTCAAATAAATTCTCATTATAATACCTTTACTTAATATATTATTTTAAAGAGCGTTTTTCACTATCTAATCATTTAAATTATGATCGTTTTAAAATCGTTTTATGTCTTCTTTTCAGATTTGTTGAATACAAAATTAAAAACAGCAAATTTACACAATTTTCTTATTTCAATTCAAGCTGCTGAAAAAGCCCACGATATCAATGAAACATTTGGCTCAGGAACCATTACTGAACACACAGCACCATGGTGGTTTAAGAAATTTCGTAGCAGTGACAAGGATCTTGAAGATGAGTGTAGTGGTCGACCCTTGGATGTTGATAACAATCAATTAAGAACTATAGTTGAAGCCAAACCACGCACAACTGTTCAAGAATTTGCTTCTGAATTAAACATAACATACGACAATTTCCAGCCACTTGAGATTGGAAAGACAAAAAAACTTGACAAATGGGTGCCTCACGAATAAAATGACAAAACACTTCTTTTATACAACAATAACGACCCATTTCTCAACCAGATTGTGACTTGTGATGAAAAGTAGGTTCTTTACAACAACCAGCGATGCTTAGCTCAGTGGTTAGACACCGACAAAGCTCCACAACAATTTCTGAAGCCAAAGTTGCACAAAAAAGTCATGCCGACTGTTTCGTGACCTGTGACTGGCCTCATCCATTGTTAAATGTAGATGAAACCATTACAACGGTGAAGTACTGTCAACAAATGGATAAAATACATCAGAAACTTTGACAATAACACCCAGCAACAACATAAAAAGGCCCAATTCTCCTTCATGACAATGCCCAACTGCATATTGCTAAACCAACCCTGCAAAAGTTGAACGAATTGGGCTATGAAACTGCTTCATCCGCCGTACTCTCCAGACCTCTCACCTACCAACTACCACTTTTTCAAGCATCTCAACTTTCTCCATGAGAAATGCTTCAAAAACCTAAGCGATATAAAAAACGCCTTCAGCTACTTCATCACCACAAGATCACAAGATTTTTATGTTACTGGCATAAATACATTTGTTTTACATTGGTAAAAATGCTGATTTTGATGGTGCTCCTTCCGATCAATAAATTTTTGTTCGAGTTAAAATATGTTCATCTAAATGTAAAAATTAGAAACTGCAAGAATTTTCTTGTCAATATGATAGAAAGCTATTGCATTGTTAATATAAATTTATCATTAGTGCGATAAATGTCCACACTTTACAGGTATACAGATTTTTTTTTTTTTTTTTTTACACCACCCTCAAGAGCCACTCTAGAATAAAGGTTGAGGGTCAGGGTAACTGTGAGACAATGCAGTGATGATCGGTAATGGCGGAGCTCAGGATTTGATTAATTAAGAAGACAACTCCAAAAGAACTCGTTTACATTAGATTTGAAAATGATCTTGTTATAGCCAGCTGGGAAGAGATGCTGCACTACATAATTCATCTATCCATCTCAACAGTGTTAGGTTGCTATTTGCAAGTATTGATATATTTTTGCTGTAATATAGGTCCCTAATGTTTGTCAGAGTTGGCTGGGTGTTCTCCGATTCTCTTGAGCATCTACAGCATCGTGCTATCAGATATATACTACATATTCCCTGTTGCGACCTTGTTTCCTCTAGAGTATATGATCTGCTTAGATCTGCCATCTACTTGCCAGAACGTAACAGTTGCTTTTGTTGCCTACAGATTATTTCATGGTTCTTGCCCCTACTGTAATGCTTAAATACTGCCCTGTGCTGCAGCTGAACAGATCAAACCTGCAACGATATACATTCACATTAGACCCTCCGCATAATCACACCAATGTTTGCTCAGAAATGTACCGGCGATCTCCTTTCACATTGTGCTCTGCAGTCCTGAACATGCTACCACAAAATTGTGTGAATGAACATTTATCACTGTCACATTTTCAGAGTTCTGTATTGTCTAACTATCGCGATTTTCTTAAGTTTTATGCATTCCCTAATTAGCTCTGTCTATTGTTAACGGTTTTATGACTATGGCTTAATAATGGTTAAAAAGAAAGAAAAAAGAAAGAAAAAGTCATGCAACAGTTTTGTTTGCTAGACACTAGAGAGGATAAAAGAATAAAATAATTTCAATGAATAAAATATTAGTGAATCAGTTCAGTTAGTGAATCAGTTCAATTAGTAATGATTAGTTCAGTTAGTAATGATTAGTTCAGTTAGTAATGATTAGTTCAGTTAGTAATGATTAGTTCAATTAGTAATGATTAGTTCAGTTAGTAATGATTAGTTCAGTTAGTAATGATTAGTTCAGTTAGTAATGATTAGTTCAGTTAGTAATGATTAGTTCAGTTAGTAATGATTAGTTAAAATTACAGGTCAACTTTGTAGACAAAATAGAAAAATCAATTCATTGCAATTTTTCTAGGATTCGTTCAACAATATTTCTATTTTATATCAAACCACAGGTAATCACTTGCTAAAAAATTTTTTTTTATTATTTTGTTCTAGTTAAGGATGAGGCATCCTACCGGACATCAGACAATTACCCACTATCTCAGACATTTTATCTTTTTAAGATTCTAACTGTCACCTTAAGGGCAATTATTTGTATCCCTTTTGCACTTGGTTTTCTGAGTATATTTGCCAGGTAGCTTTTGAAATTTTCCATAAATCTGGTTACTAGCATGATGGAAATCTTCCTAAAATTCCAGTTTCTTTTTATGTCATACATAAGATATTGGTATTTTGTTATCTTTTCCCTCCGAGCTCTGTTTAACCCAGCCACATTGGGGACACTGACTTCTAAAGTTGTTTCTTTCCCCTCGTTTCATATCAATATGTCAGGTTTAATAGCGCCGTTTTCTAGTAATTCGATGGCTCCATTCAGTCTCAAGTGACAATGGATACCCCCTGTAGGGGCAGCTGCACGTGTAATTGTGAGGCAAAGGTTGCACAATCGCCAACTACACCTCTTCTGAATCGGCACTGAGTCCAGTGGCAAGAAGAACTCCAGGATGATTGGAAACAATGCTGAGATAAGCGGAGAGCACATGCAGCACCTAGAAGTCCCAAATAGTCACCCATTTAATAGTGACCAGGTTCAATGTTGCTTAACTTTGGTGATCCAACAGAAACCGGTGTGTCAATATGATTATGCCGTATATTTTAGCAATTAGGCAGGTGATAAATATGACAGCTTAATACGGTGTGATCCAAATTAAATGCATACATGCAATCATTAAGTTACGATCTTTTATGCAATGTAGCTATATTTTATACAAATTAACAGTTCTTGGCCAGAATTCCTCCTATATTAAAAATACAAAGAAAAGTCTATCTGATATATACACCAGTGGTAAAACAAAAATATATTCCAAAAAATCGGGTAAATTGATCAAATAGTTTTATTTTTATAAAGAAAATCATTTTTAGCGATTAATGGGAATTCATAAGCATTACGATAAAAATCCAGCAAGTATGAATAATGGTTTATCTCCCTTTGTTTCTTGGGATTTTTTCCCAAAATGTTGTGGGGTGAGACGGTCCGTTTTTGCTTACTCATAAAATTAGATTTTTTTTTTTGTACGTAAAAATGAAACTACTTATCAATTTATATGATTTTTGGAATATGATCTTTCCATTTCCTCACAGGCATGTACATTATACAAATTTTTCTTTTTTTTTTTTTTTTCAATACAGGGAGAATTCTGGACAAGAATAAATTAACTTCTGTTCATGCCTGACTTGCCTGCCAAATTTCAGGCATGAATATCTAGCGCTGTTTTATCGCTTTTCAACGATATGCTAATGTACACTTTCATTTTGTAAAAAAAATTTTTTTAAGCCACTGGAATTTTTAAAGTAGGATCATGCCATGGAGTATACCTGGACACGACTTATTTTAACAAGATGGAATCGTCTAAATATTGTTTTAATAGACATTATTTTTAAGGTAAACTCCACAGATAAAAATCTGGGGAGCTATGGTCCGGTGAATGTGAAGGCCATTTAGAATCACATCTATTGATGTGACACTCACCAAAGTATCCCCTGTATATCATGTAAAAAAAAAAAAAAAAAAAAAAAAGATGCTGGAGATTCATAACTAAACATGGTGGACGGTAAACTTTATCCCACGTTGGACATGTCCAGCATTTGGTGATTTGTTTTATTCTAATTCAATATGTATACTTGCATATGACATGCAAAATTGTAAACTAACAAACTCCTCTATTATAACTGCTTTTACTGTTGTTGTGATGGCTCTCTCTCCAGCCGTGGAGCAGTCTGCAGACTTGTTTCTTTTTTTTCATCTTTGGTGGAAAATAAACATCAACAGATGTTAAACATGTCTACCAACGTTTAGCCTTGACTGCCCAACAGTCATTCGTTTTATTCTTGTTCAATAACATTTTATCCAAACCAGTTGCAGACTTTTTCTATTTTTTAAAAGTAGGATCAGGCCATAAAGTGAATGCGGTATTTTGGTGAGTGTCTAGCTTAGGGTAAGTCCAAAAGTATAGGGCAAAAATGCATGAGAACCAAACCCCCCCCTTTCTCCTAGAAACTATTTTGGCTTCATGCCAAAACAAAAAATAAAGAAAAGAAAAAATTGTAAAATATTGTTTTTTTTTGTTAAAAGTTGTTATAATTGTAATTTTTTATTTAAATAAAAATCAACGCTCATGATATGGACACCTGGATACGATGTGCACAATGGTCAATAAATAACTAGGGCACACTTTCCTCTTCAGATTTTGGTTATGGCCCTCATAAGTTCAGAAACAGTCTGGGGATTTTTTTTTTTTTTTAAGATACACATTATCTTTGAGATAATTTTAAAGATAAAAATCTTAGGGATCAGGATCACATCTACTGATGAGGCATTCATCAAAGTGTCCCCACATATCCTTGAACATCTATGGTTGAAACTTTAACCTTTGTCAGATATATCCAACTTCAGTCAAATTAAATAAAATATTAAAAAACACACACACCTCCCTTCATCCACTACAATGTTGCAAACTGGTTTGATATTGGTATATCTCTTCAAATGAATGAATGTTGAAGAGTCTTTAAAATATAAATCAATCTAAAATATATAAAGGCTTAGTTTAAGTCTCATCCACCTCAAGAAAACGGTTTCAGGAATAGTTTGCAACAATGTAGCGAACCTATAAAATCTTTATTTACCCTGGCATTTTTAACTGCACTATTTATCTTCTCCATGGCAGATTTTTCAGCATTTTCTACAGCCTCCATTGCTTTCCAATTCTTTTTTCTTAATTCCTAAAAGCAATCAAAATTAAGCAATTCTACTTGTAAGAAAAAAAAAACAAAAACAAAAAAAAAAGAGTATATGCATATTTTAATATTTTAAAAATATAAATCAAATCAAAAGCCATTGAATCTGATCAAATAATTTTTTGATTTCACAGAAACAAAATTTCTTCCAATTCAACTATTCCACATTAGAAACATTGAAATTTTATTGAATTTACCGCATCGCATTAAACTTTTATCAACTTATCTTCCACTAATCACTGCGTGATCATACCTTCATATTGCTACAGAATTCTACAAACTATCTATATAAATGCTTATATTAGTGCTGAGATGAATAATTAGAATCAGATTTTTTCTTTTTTTTAATCTATATAGGAATTGGGGGGAAAAAAAACTTGAAAAGGTTATACCCTCGAAATAAAAAAACTAAAAAAAATAACAAAAAAAAAAACTGACAATATTAATAAAAAATAAAACAGTAAAAAATAAAGAAAATTATTGCAGGCCACCTCGTGGCACAGCTGATAAGCAACGACTGGAGGCCTGTAGACAAATGTTTCATTTTCAAAGATTTAAGAGAATTACACTAACCATATTTCAAAATACATAGAACATTATGGTCCATATCTGACAACAGATGAAGTGTAGTATTAGAAGAGATATTACACATTGACCACCCCTTGAGCAGTGAAGGGAATTCTTTACCCTTTTTGGAAGTTGGATTATAACCCCACATTAAAAACAGACAGGGTACTCATCGAGAAGCAAGTATCTAAGGGACTATAATATGTGGAGTAATAAACAAATTTAATATTCATCCTAACTATGTCTTTGGTTTATTTAATACTTATCAATTTAGATAAGGAAAACATTTTCATTTATCTTCTTAACCTCAGAATGCATTTTCAAGTCTAGTTGATTTGATTTCTTATAAGATAAAAATAAAATATATTCTGAAATCAAAAACAGTTGCACCATGAAGTGTCCTGTTATTATTTACAAACAAATTGCTTTCATTTCAATAAACATATTACAAACATTTTAGAATAATTTAGTTAGAATTTAATCTAAATGAAATCTAAAAAAAATTTTTAATATTTAAAAAATTTAATCTAAATGATATTTAAAAAATTTTTTAAAATAATATTTAAAAAAATTTTTTAAAATAATATTTAAAAATCTTTTTTAAAATATTTAAAAAATTTTTTAAAAATAATATTTAAAAAAATTTTTTAAAATAATATTTAAAAAATTTTTTTAAAATAATATTTAAAAAATTTTTTAAAAATAATATTTAAAAAATTTTTTAAAAATAATATTTAAAAAATTTTTTAAAAATAATATTTAAATTTTTTTTAAATAATATTTAAAAAATTTAATCTAAATGATATTTATAAATAATATATAATGCATGTTATTAAGCATAATATGCACTATACATTATATACAAGTTAGTGATGGGACGATTCCAATATTTTTTCCAATTCCAATACAATTACCGATTCTGATTCTTTATAAATCTCTAAATGTTAAAACTACCAAATGGTTATGTTGTCCCGATTACCGTAAAAACACATCTTAAACGTGCATATATTTTCTCAAACGTAAAAACCTTGTGAGGAGGTTATCTATATATTTTAGTTTAGTTTTACTGGAAGTTTAAATCCATAAATAGTTATTTTATTATTACTACCAGCAGTGGAAGATTTTTTTAAAACCAAATTTAAAAAATAAAAAATATAATTTAAGGAACAGTTTTTGGTATCAGAAAATAGACAAAATTTTTTTCATACCCCTCGCCTCAATTCTGATTTTTCCAATTCCCAATTTCGATTAATCGTCCCAACATTAATAAGCATTTTATATAGATAGTTTTCAGAATGCTGTAGCAGTACGAAGGTATCACAATGCAGTGATTAGTGGATTGGTTGGTTGTTTTATGTCATTAAAACCCTTTTCAGGTTATTTAATGCCAAATCCAGTGATTTTGTAGAAAAACTTTTTAATAGAATATATTTGTTTTTTTTTTACACTCCCCAAAGCCTGCAAGTTGAGGCCTCACCATCAGATATAGTTTAAGGTCATGTCCAGGACCGTGATTGGTGGAACGTAAGTTGATAAAAGGATAATTTGTAATTGTACCTATTTACAATGCCTCCCCACAGGACAGAGTTAGACACCAGGGTCGTTTTTTTTTTTTTTAACGTGGAGAAAAGGTACAAAAATAAAAATTGTCTCACTCGTGAAGGATTTCTCCTCCACTGAAAGTGAACGAGAAATGGAAGTGCCACATCTGAAGAACAGATACTACACTTTGATCTTGGCCAAAAAGGCCAAGTTTCATGGATAATTTGCAATTGTAGTGGAGGAATAAATTCATTTTTTTTTTTTCCATAAATTTTTGTACAATCCTAAAAAACAAAACAAAAATTGGAAAAGTAAATTTAAAACGGGTGTTTTATTTTTGTTCATAACTTGATTACTTAATCATTTATTTTATGATCAATAGCAAATTAAGATACCTTGAAAAGGAGGTTATATCCTTAAAAAAAAAAAAAAACCTTTGACCATATGATTCTATTGATAAAAATAAAACAGTAAGCAATAAATAAAAAATTAAAGTCATAGACAAATTAATTGTCATTATTAGTTTTAAGTTTTTTTTAAAATCTCATTTTCTTGTTCTTTACAATTATATGATAAAAGTATTTTGACAAACATTTCTAATTAATATTTCTAATAATTTATATTCCTCCCTCGCATAATAGCACTTTTTTTTTTTTTTAAATAGTTCAACTAAATTTCTGGAAACAAATGTTCTAAAAATTACAAAAAAGCATTCAGGTTTAAAAAAAAAATTTTTTTTTTTAGAAAGATAAAGTTAATATTGTTAGTTTTCAAGCGCTTAGAAAAAAAAATAAAATAAAAATAACTGTATGAAATGATATTGTGTACAGGTCATTGATTTTTGGCCAAAATCACTATGAATTTAAATATTGTATGCAGGTTGGCAGTTTTAAAATATGGAGATTACAATCTATAAAAATTCATCTTTATGTTAAGCTTAATGTAAAAAGGTAGACTCCCTCTATCGAGCTAGAAAGCTCACACCTTCCAGTACCTTATCCGTATATTTTATAAAAGTGAACTTGTCTATGTATGCGCAGAATGACCTCTACCAAACTACTGTCACTTTTTGGTCTACAGACTTGAAACTGGATATTCAGGAGATTCAGAGATGTGGAACAAATTTGATTTTAGGTGATACAGAGAGTTGCTAAGGAAGTAAAAAGTTTTAAAAACTCGAACTTGGCAGGCGTCAGTTGACTTACTGTACATCTTCCACGCATGCACAAATATACATTTGTACGTTTTACTGTGTTAATTTTAAAAGTTTTGATATCCATGCGTCTTTAGGTCATATGATAGCGAATAATGTTAGAGAGATAAATGTTTTGAGTTCGATTCTAGCTGATGGCACCCAAATCATTTTTCTTACAATTTATGAAATCTATATATTAGGCACAATATGATAATCAATAGAGAATTGACTAATAATAAATAGAAAATCTGCATGAATTAACATATATTTAAGTATATTTTATGATCAGCGAACATTAAAAGGTGCATGGAGTATTGTTGATACATATAGCTGATGTTTCAACCATTAGTTTTTTCCTCTTGGACAGGATGAAAAATGTCCTATTAAGGTTGTTCACCACCAAGCCAGCTCCAACTTTTGTTCCATTATATAACGTGACATCTCTATGCTTGTTTTACAAGTACTTAACCTTAATGTAAATTCTTATCAACCAGACTAGAAGCAAAATCCCACCCCTTCACTGTGGGAAGGTCCCCAGATTCCGGAACAACGTTCTACTCTAATAGAGTCTTTCCTCTAGCACGTGCCTTGGGAATTATCCCAGTTTCCTCAGCTGCAGTAACACTGCAGAAATTTAAATGTAATGTGCGCAAATATCTTGCTGCACTACTCTCCATTTAGAATGGCCTATAAATCTGTCAATTAATCACAGACTTTTACATTGTTTAGAGTGACAAAAAAAAAAAAAAAAAAATGCATCTAGATATTTATTTTTTTTTTTAAATTTGATATCAGAAAAATGAATATCATTTTTCCTTTTAAAGGTTTTCAAGACAAACACCCATCACTTCAGATGATGACGACATATCTAATGTATTATTTGGACTACCGTTTTCATCTTGTATTATTTTCACAACGTTTCGGTAGATGTAACCTACGTTCTTCAACAATAATCCTGTCGAATGCAGGAATCTCTGTAATTTGTGAATCTGCGTGGAATTTTGAACAGAGAACCCTTTATTTAATCCATATGGGTTGCATACTATAGTTTTATCAGCCATGACCAGATAGAAGTCCTAAGTAATTTGCAATTGTATTTTGAGTGCCGCTAGCACAGAGAATAGAACTTTCCATCCTCAGAAGAGTAACTTACAGAATTTCCTCCAGCCATGAGTAATTGCAAACCGCAAGGATCCGTGGCATAGCACATTCCATATAGATTCCCGAGTTTAACAGAAAGATTCCTAAGTTTAACAAGATACATCTAAAAAAAGAGGTCAGAGGTTACAGCAACTGAAAATAACACTCAAGATGAGAACAGTAGCCTGAAGAATCCAAATAATATGAATTATCAATCCTCATCTCAAAAATTCAGAAACAGTATTTGATAATTTATTATTCAAGCAAAATTCAAAAAATTGAATTTTAAGTAAAAACCAATGATAATTGACATATCACAGTAATGGACATATCCAAAAACTTTGAAACAGAATAAGATAGAAAATTAATTATTAATGAAAAAAAATTAGTGAAAATTGAATTTTGCTAAAAAGAAAAAAAAGAAAGAAGAATTGTAACAAGGGAGGTAATTATTTTCTGTAAATTTTAGGCCAATTTAGCAATTATCTTCTAAAAAGGTTTCAATTAATAATTTTCTACCTTATAGTTTTTTGTAAATTTTGTATATGTTACTCATTTCAACATGACACTTAAGTAGATACAATTCGTTTTCCTTGTAATTCAATATTTCAACTTCCGTTCAATAAGGAATAAGCACCTTTTGTGCGAATACGCCTTGTATAAATAATGAACTTGAGTTTAAGCCACAGTTGATGTTTTGTGTTAACTTTCGTATAAACTTATCCATGTTGAATTCTTTTCTTTTTTTGTTCTATAAAACTAAAAAATTTTCTTTTAGGTTGAATTTTGAAGATAAAATATAATTCTAACAAGACACTATATCAGTCAAAGCCTCAATTTTTATTTTTTTTTGTTGGCCAAAAATAAATGTAACCCTTCAATCTCCAACCTAGTCTGTTTGCAATATTAATGGTATTAAGAAAAAAAAAAAAAAAAGAAAAAAAAAAAAAAAAAAGCAGTGTTATTGTTAGAGAAGCAGTCACAAAAAAAAAAAAAAAAAAAAAAAAAAAAAATGAAAATGTTATTAAGTCCAAGTGTTAAAAAAATAAATTTTCAAAGAAAAAGAAAAAAAAAAAATAGTACTTACATCATTCTTATTCTTAAAAACCTGCATTTCTTCACGAAGTTTTTCAAATTCTCCAACTTGGACATTCAAAGACGTTGTTAATGCCTGAATTTCACTTTCTTTCTCATCAAGTCTGGCTTTAGTTTCTGTTTCTTTGTTTCTGATTTCCGATGTAAGTCTAACGATTTCGGACTGTTTCTCACCAAGTAATCTTTCATGTTCTACGAGGGCTACTTTAGTACAGGCAAGAGATTCTGGTTGGACATCTCCATTTGGGGCACCAGCAGGTTCTTGACGTTCCTCACGGTTGATTTCCATTGTAACAGGACTTTCATGGACCAGTTTGTTTTCTTCAAGCAAAAGTTCATTTTTTTGCTTCACACTCTGTATAAAATAAAATAAGCTTTTATTTTAGACAAATTAGAAAATATTTGAATATAATTAACTTTCAAATGTTTGGCATGTGGCAATATGAACTGGAACAAATACATAGAGGCTGCTGCAAAGAAGGTGGGTTCCCTCTATCGAGCTAGAAGACTACTCACGCCCGAGAGTATCCTGTACCTTTACAAGGCCACCATTCGCCCATGTATTGTTGCCACATCTGGGCTGGTGCATCTACCACTAGTCTCTCCCTCTTAGATAAAGTCCACAAAAGAGTGGTCAATCTAATCGGTCCCACTTTATCAACTAAGCTCCAGCCCCATCGCTGCAATGTTGCATCACTGTGCCTGTTTTACAAATATCTTAATGGAATGTGTGTTCTGATGAACTTGTTTCACTTGTACCATCTCTCGACGTACATATCCCTGACAAACCTGCCTAGCAATAAGATCTTACCCCTTCACTGTTGTTGTCCCTAAATTTCAGAAAGCTTTCTATTCTAATAGTTTCTTCCCTCGAACAGCTAGACTTTGGAGTTCCCTTCCTGCTGCTCTGGCTGTACTAATATGCAGAAGTTTAAATGTAACATAAACAAATATCTTGTTAATCCTTCTCAGGCATGGCCCCAAATAGTAGCCCCTTACGTCCAAGTGGTGTTATGCCTTGTAAGGGGTGAATACGAGTAAAAAAAAAAAAATTTTTTTAAATATATATATTTTTTTTAATTTAGAGTTAATGATTGATAGACAGCATGTCAATCATCTATGAATTATTTTATGCTGAATAAAGTTGTCAAATATAATTCTACATAGTGTAACGTAGTCATTACCAGGGCTGTGACAACATATTATTTTCATTGTTTTGACTCTTGAGTATATATCCGTTAATGCCTTATGTTTTTATATAGACGGATGTGGTTCTCGGTTGAGTAAGTGTCCAACGGCGTCGGATATATACCCGAGAGTCAACAGAACGAAAAGAATATTCTGTTGTCACAGCCCTAGTCATTACACATGTCCACACGCTAGACCTACACATGCAGACAGTCACAAGGAAAGAATTCGACCTACTTTTCTTTTTTTTTTAGTTGAAACAGACATTCCAGAATAATGTCCTATCTCTTGTTAAAGTCTTTTCGTACCCAATGTGTTAACAAGACTGCTGTGTTGAACATGTGGTACTCTTTGTCTGATCACATTTACGGCATATTTTTTCTATCACTTTTAGCCCCCACGTGTAACATATCCATGCCCTTCTGTAACATCAAGGGTTCATGCTTATTTTATTTAAAATTTTTCTATCCATTCTTCCTCGCCATGACATCATCTCTTGGTATTTGCATATGTTGGCTGCTGCTGCCATCCGTGTTCTGTTACAATTAATTTAGATTCTTAGAATACATTGCTACCAGAACATATTGCCCTTTGAAACACTTGATCCTAGAACACAATAGTTTTATAAAGAAATTTCACAATGAGAGTGGGAATATTGATTTTGGAAAATATTACTCTTAGATATTTTGCAGAGAGTATAAGCGCATTACTCTCTTCTGAGAGTAATACGACTATTCTCTAAGAAGAAGAAAAAAAAAAAAAAAAAAAAAAAAATGTATTTTGGCATTGGTAAGCTTTATTTTTAACATGAGTGCCTTAGCCATCCCCTTTTAGTATTTGAGATTATATATATATAGTGTAACCCAGATATAAGGGATTTTCTCCGGCGCCAAATTAGAGCTTGTTTGGATGTACAGTGTAACCCTGATATAAGAGAACTGCAAATCGCCTGGCATTTGAAAGTCTCTTATATCCGGATGAGAGAGAGAGAGAGAGAGAGAGAGAGAGAGAGAGAGATTATACATATTGAATAATTTGCTTTCATATAGACAAGACTGCCTGAACAGGTCTATTTTCTAAAAACTAGTGATTGAAACATGGTCATGACTGTGTAGCAATATATTACTGCTAATATAAAAACACACACATATAAATAAATTTTTTTTATACCTACAGACACTAATGTTTCATGCTTATACACAATCATCAGCATAGCAGTGACAATTCCTGTCAAACAGGAGATTTGAACCCAGCCACAAAGTCACTAGACTTCATTTGCTAAGCCTTTACCTCTAGGCCACCAAACAATTGCCATGAGAACGAAGAGAATTAATAATCAATAAACGCTCAATTCAAGTGCAGACATGAGACAATCCCAAGTGTTGAACGATAGAAGTCATGAACGTTGCATAAACGCTAGTTGACTGCCTCTTAGGTTAGACAGTGCCTATCCTTAAGTATTCTTAAAGGGGCTTGATAATTAGAATTGAATAGTAATTATTCTTTTATACTCTACAGACAGTGTTTCATGCTTATGCAATCATCAGTGTAGGATGATAATTCCTCTGTGTGTGTATATAACATTTTCAAAAATAAAATATGCCATAATATGGAATTCCCCCCCATGAGCTTAAAAATTTTTTTTTGTGACGGGTTCCTATAAAACACTAAAATAAGCGTCTTTTATACTTATGTTTCTGCAATTTCTAAATACCTCTGTTTCCTTTTATCAACATTTCTTTCTTACTAAATCCTTTTTTTATTCAAAGGAAAAAAAAAATTTTTTTCAACTGTTTTCTAAGGAATATACATGTTTCTGATGAGTTGTTCGGTGGGCTGTCGCTATTCAATGAAACACATGCAAAATGTACTTCATAAAAAAAAAGAAAAGAAAAAGATTAAAATACGAGTATGAATTAAATATATCTCCTGGTTTTGGAACGTCGACTAACAAGATTATATATATATATATATATATATATATATATATATATATTTCCCCAAAACCTCTGTCCTTGATGGGGAGGGGGTGCTAAAACTTGCTGCTATGGTTTCAAATGATCTGAAATAAGAGAAAGGGGAGACTTGATTCCAAATATTTCTCATATGTTATATCTCCCCTCTTTTGGAAATAGGGAACGATTATGAATATCTCCAGTATCAAATAAGCCTTATACACTGTGAATTTTATTTTATTTATGAAAACTAAAAAAGGGAGATACAACATGAGAAACATTTGGAATCAAGTCTCCCCTTGCTGTTATTTCAGATCAATTGAAACCATAGCAGCTAGTTTTTGTCTCCCCTCCATCAAGGCCAGAGGTTTTGGGAAATAATTCATATGCAAAACTAAGAAAACAAATGACTATGTTTGAAACATTTTATGGCTGTAAAAATGTGCCAAAAATAAGCTCTGGATGATGGATGATCCCCTTAATGTGTGACCTTAAGGACAAATGTCACAAAGCCCACAACACAATTCAGGTCATTACTTTTTCAACAAGCCTTCATTTGTTAAATTCTGATCAATAGTTGCTGAGATTTGGAACCCATAAAATTGCCAAAAGAGGTAGTATATCTATGCATATATCTATACTGGTAGCAAAATTGAATATTGAAATGCTCATATCTTTGGTTCTATAGGACGAAACTACATGAAAATTTGCAGGCTTTTGAAGATTATAATACTATTTTATGATTAAAATTTATGACAATTGGTAAAAAAGAACCTATATTTTTAACCTAATAAAATATGGCCAAATTTGCCTACATTTGTATATATAAGCGAGATAAGACACCGATAGAAATTCAGATGAAAAATCCTGATAGATATTACTGAAGTAATACTTTCATGGTGATCCTAGCCAAAAAGGAAAAGCTCAATATCTAAGAATCGAGCAATATATAAGTTTTGTGGTCTAATGGATTACCCAGGTTGTATCAACTCCTCTTTTTGTATAATTTTCTCCCTATAATTATCCACAACCACTCAAAAAACTATTTTCAATAATAGTGCTAAAAAACAAAATAGCGTCCATTCGCAGCTGAAGATTTTCCTAACTGCATTTCATTTCCTCTGATGATACGAGTCATTGTTGAAAATCCATGGATTAAGGAAATTAAAATAGTCCTTTCTATATATTCCTTTTGTCAAGCAATAAATTCTTAAATCGAATATATGTGTCTATATGTTTTTTTTTTTTCAGAATTTAAAATTTAACCACAAAACTATATATGTGTATATATATATATATATATATATATATATATATATATATACACACACATCAAATGCAGCAGTTAGTCCTGGAAACATATGCCAGAAAGAACAGTTGGAAATAAGTCATATACTATCCACTATGACTATGCAATTTCTACAACTATATATCTAGAAAATGGAGCCATAAAACCTGACAGTGATAAGGAACAAGAAAGAGAAAGAAGCAACCTTAGTAGAAGTTAGTGTCTTCGATGATGCTGGTTTAAACAGACCTGAGAAGGAAAAGATAATGAAATACCAAGGTCCTATATTTGACATGAAAAGAAATTGGAATCTTAGGAAGATCTCCATCATTCCAGTAATTATAGGAGCAACCTGGGGAATGGGGTATCTGGTAGGTTGAACAAACTGACAAGGAAACTGAAAAAAAAAAAAAATAAATAAATGAAATAAATGAAAATCTTACCATAAGTTTTTCTTCCAATTCTTCAACTCTCTTAGAAAGATTCATCATGTTTTTTTCAGCTTCCTAAATTTACAGAAAAAAAAGAAAATATTTAACCTTCATCCCTATCAAAAACAAAAAATTTTTCAATTGTGACTGAATCATTTTTAATTGAGTAATTATATAAGTAATTATCTAACTAAAAAAAATTTTTTTTTTTGTACAAGTGATGTTCCAACACCCGAATGGATCAGAGGAAACTGCAAATTGCATTGTTATGATAACTGAACTTATGCATTCATGGCCTAAAAGTTTCATTTCTCTGTTGCAAATATTGATGGTGTGAAAGCAACTCCCATCATGGAGATGCGTCATTGAATTCTTTCTTCAAGGTTTTAAAACAAAGTTGTTGTATGAATTTTCCTCGAAGAAAATGAAGAAAAATGAAAAATTTAATTTAATAAAATATGAGCATGTAAAAATGCAAGGAAAGGGAATATAAAAAAAATAAAAGGAAAAAACCAAATAAACGTTAAATGGATAAAACAAAATTGAAAACAGAGTACCCTGCATAAATGTTAAAACATTTCAAAAGAAAAAAAAAAAAAAAAAGAGTATGATCCGATGACTGAGAGCGAATGTTCAACCCATAGCTTATGAAGCGAATGCTCTTATACGTTTGTCTACGAAGATGTGGCTGGTATAAGACATGTTTTATTCTATTTTAAGCAATTCAAGGAAGACGGCTAAACGCGCATGCGTGGTTGGTGAAAGGAACGATAGCCTGATTGAAAGGGAGGTTTTCAAAAACGAAAATAAGCAAACATGGTGTAAATAATGTACCCCCCTCCCCCACAAAAAAGAAATGAAAATTAGTTGTGAATTAACAGTTATAACGCTTGATTGGCCCAAATAATATTATAAAACAGCTTATTTCTCTATCTCTCTCACTCTCAGCATCTCTATCTTTAATTGTCCCTGCTTCTGAGTGACTATAACCAGAAGTAGTTTCGCGTAGCTGTTTATGATTTCGGGTGTCCGTTGGATCAGCAATGATTTATTTTTTGGAGTGTAATATTTTCACAAATAAACAATAAAAGTTGAGTTTCTAAGTGGAATAATTCCGTGAATTATAAATAAAACGTAAGAATATTGTGTACATACCGAAAAATGGCGGTGTGTTTTACAGTTGAGAACTGTTTGTTTATTGGTGGAATAACCTAATAGGGGAATTGTAGAATGCATATTTCTCATCCAATCAGCTGGGCCGGATATTTCAAAAGGGAGAAATAATTATTTGTCAGATGTAGGGAGGTAAGAATATGTGATTGTGTAGGAAATCTGTAGTCAGTTAATGACGGCTAACACCCAGGAAAAGTAGAAAAAAATATAAAAGCACTTGGTGTAGAATGGTGTCGTAAGAGGACTTGGTAAAGTGAGGGTGAAATTTTAGCTATTTCCCCTGTAAGTTAGGATGATGAACATGGCGCTCCTCGAACTAAATGTAATGTTTTAATATTACGAAATAATGTGTATGTAATTGTGTTCCGTAGCTAGATAACGTAATGGATAATGGCGTAAACAATTTTTTTATGTGCCATCTGTTGTTGTCAACCTACGGTAGTTTCGTCCAGGGGAAAAATTGCGCCTCTTATTATAAACAAGATATATACACACACACACACAATCGTAATTTAATGTACATTGTCAATAATAAATGCACTTGTTTGCTAATTGTGTGATACATTTGTTGATTCTTATTAAATCCCGGGAAATGGCAGGTGATCTGCTAGTATATATATAAGAGAAAGAAAATTAAAACTAATTTGAACTTTACAACAGAATTTCTTTCTGTCCTCTGATAAGAATAGCAAGAATAGCATTCTTTGAAACTCCGGGGAATAAGGTCTTTTTAAATTGTTTTTTGGAGTATTCAGTTGAACAATAAATTTTGATTGTAAAGTTCAACTCAGTTTTAATTTTTTTTCTTTTATAATAAGCTCTACTCTCTTGCGTATTGAGCTTCTTTTATTCAGTTGGGATAGTGTGTGTGTGTGTGTGGGGGGGGGGGTCACAATGAAAGGTTAGTAATAAAAAAAAAAAGAAAAAAAAAGAGGTTTATCTCACCACAAAACTTCCATTTTTCCTTAATCCTATCACTAACCCTAAATCTTTTGGTCCACATCGGTCTTAAGGGAGGTGGAAGGAATCCTTTTCTCATTTTAAAAGAAAAAAAAAAAAGTGGAATCACCCTTAAAAAATTTTTTTTTTAAGAAAAACAAAAAACAAAAACGACATACCTTATTACGCAATTCTTTATCTTCAAGTTGATTTTTAAGTGAGGCACATTCGGTTTGCGTTGCTTGGAGAGCTTCGCAAGCTTTGTTGCTTTTCTCAACAAGTAAAGCTTTTTCGTTATTCAAGTTTTTCAGTGCAAGGTTTAATTCTTCATATTGCTGAATTTCATTCTGAGCCTAAATGGATAAAAAAAAAAAAATTACAATCATAAAGATAATATAAAAAAAAACATTTCCACAGAGCTAGAATAGCGGAAAATTCTGCTAACAGTTAAGATACTTTGTGTTTGTTATTAGAGCTAAATTTAAAAACTGAAATATTTGAATTTCAAGTAGAACTACTTGTGTCACAGTAATGAAAATATCCAAAAATTATGATAAACGATAAAGTAAATTAATTTAATGAAAACAGTTTTCGAAGATAATTAGTGAAAATTGAATTTTATTACAACCCCCTCCCCCCTAAAGGTGAGGGCCCAGAATCAGTTCAGCATCCTGTTTCACTGTGCTAAGCCAGGTTTTAAGTTGGCCACAGGTTTTAAGTTGGGCATTTTTTCTAGCCTGGTAGTGATGCTGTGTCGATGACTTCATGGATGAAGTCAGCTGGGTGTCGAAGAGCATGGGCAAACTAAGGAAGACGTCTGGTAAGCAGAGATAGTGCAAATTGTACTGTTGGGGATAAACTGTTGCCAGTGGACACGAACGATGTGAAGGCAGTTATAGTCAAATACCTCCAGTTTACGGTAGGTCATTTACCTGCATAGGCCAAGTCTTGCAGCCATAAAGGAGAATGGTGCAGACGAGGGCCTCGTAGATTCTTACTTTAGTGTTTAACCTTATTTCTTTTGGAGACCAGAGCCGTTACTGAAGCTGACAAGTCTGCAATGTGAAATCTGACCAAATCAAAACACAGAATTTGCTGACATCACCACATTTATCCAGCACAGAGGTTATCCTAAAGACTAACTAGCTATGCTGGTATGATCATGCAGAATATTCATCCTCCTGGATAAACCATTGCAGAAGCATGGATATTTTGGATCGCAGGAGGATTGGCAGGCCAAGGGAAAGTTAAAAGCAAGTGTTTAGACATTATAAAGTTGCACTATAATAAAAAGGTAGAGAATCACTTCAAAAGAAAGTTTTTGTTTTTTTAACGGCTGGTGATAAATTCAGAGGCAAAAATAATGGAACCTTAAACCGAAACATTTGCAAGGCAGTGATGGACCCAGTCATCCACGTTGGAAATACCTCAAAGGATACACATCCATACACAATATGGCACTCGAGAATATGCAGACATTTAGCAAGTGCTGATGGAGAAGTCTCCGAGGAGCTACTACTGAGTTCAGTCTCCTGTATTATCACATGGAAAGATGCCGATCAGAAAAGCACTTTGACCTTGCCTCTACCAAGGATACTTAACAACCTTCATTATCTGTCGGTTATCAGACAGGTTAAACCTGAAAGAGCTCACTACCAGCGTTCAATCCCCTGGATTCAAAATAAGCTAACCATAGCACTCGAGAATATGCAGACATTTAGCGGGTGCTAATAGAGAAGCCTATAAGGAGCTACTACTACTAAATTTCTAACCAGAAAAGCACTGTAAACTTGCCTTTATACCAAGGATACCTAATGACCTTCATTATCCGTCAGTTATCAGATAGACCAAACCTGAATGAGAACCCACTACTAGTGTTCAATCCCCTGGATTCCAAACAGGCTAAATAAAAATGAGACTTCAGAGTACCCAGACATTTACTGATAGAAAAGAAGCTATCCTTGAGTTTAGTCTTCTGTACTCTCATCCAGTGTGAATCCAAAAGCACAATGACCTTTGTATAGATTATGCTGTGTGAGTGACCTTGATTTTTCCTGCTCTTCAAAATCATCCAACTTTCTGGTAAGCACATAAAAATGAAACTCCAAAGGAATCGTAATAAAAAAACCCTCACCTTTTCTTCATATTGTTTGATCCTGCCTTCAAATTTCTCCCTCTTTTTTTCCGAAGTGTTAAGTTTCAGCACATTGTTTTTCAATTCCCTTTCCATGATCTGCACTTTTTGCTTCATGCTAGCCATTTCTGCTGGGTCAATACTGAAAATAAGAAATGAATGCCATAATTATCTCCAGAAGAAGAACAATAATAATATGCTAAAGCGTTTCACATCTGTCAATAGTTTTCACACACATTAATACAGGGTGGGACAGTAAAATTGTCGCCCTAAAGAAAACACTACAGCTTTATTTTAAAGCTTATTGAAAAAAATTCAGGTAACTTGATAATTTAGTAGAGCTGATATCTACTCAATTTAGCCACCTTCAGCCTCAGTCAGCGACTCGATATAGGTCCGGAACTGGAAGCATGCCTTTTCCACACTCGGCAAATACTCAGATGGAGGCGATCAGGCTGGCTTTTGGTGTTGTAGGAAGTCATGTTGGTGATGTTCTCAACATATGACCAAATGAAGTAACCCAGCAAGTTTAGGTTGGGGGAGGAAGAGGCCAGTGAAAGAAGGGTACAAAGTCGTATCACTCCTTCCGAAGCCAAGCCAGAGTCTCTTTGGACTTGTGGGTTGGTGTCAAGTCCTGCTGCCACAACCAGGCTCTGCCAGCAGCCACCTGATTGCATCAGGAGATCATACTCTCCAGCACATTCAGGTACACTTTGGTGTTGACTTTCAAGCCTACTTTGAGGATGTGAGGTGGCATGATGTGATCCTCATTTGAACCTATACTAAAAGCCATAACCATGGCCGGAAACTTTGTTGAGCTTCAAGCATTGAACCATCTGTATTTTGCATTTTGAGGGTGATGGCAATGGTCCTGTTGTCATAACTTGGATCGGTAGAGAGCATGTACAGTGGAGCATTACCGATCTCGCTCATTGAACGTTGTGCCACTTTCAGACATGATAGAAGACTCTTATTGCTCTTAGGATTTGTATACAACTGGCTAATAGTAGATAGTCTGCAAGAAAAAAAAAAAAAAAAAAATTGGTTTCTATCAAACAGAAATGGAATCATGTAGTCTTTTCCAATGCAAAAATTTTATTGTTCTACCCTGTAAATGAGATTGACGATTAATCTGATGTCACCCAGCGCAAATAATTCTTAATTTAACCATTTCAAAATAATTTTTTTCCAAAATCAAATAACATCTTGTTGGCTTATAGCAAGAGAAACCTGGTCACATCTTTGAAAATATTTTGTTAATTTAATTTGAAACTTACAAAGCCAAATAATGTTTATATATATATATATATATATATATATATATATATACATACATATATGTGTGTGTGTTTTTATTACATGTTTGTGTTTAGAAGTGGAATGTTTGTGTATGTATATTGTTGGCCTATGGCCAAGGAATATTTTGTAAGCTATTCTAAAAGTACTGTGAAATCGAATTTAAAGAATTAAAGAAGTCAATGTATGATGACGATATGGCAGCATACAGTTTGTTTTAATGCTAGTTGTATACAAAGTCGGCCATGTTGGTGCAAGCTGAGGTGTTTGTTTTTGTGATGATCTGCTATTCATAAAATAAAGCGTATGCAATCGTAATATGTATAGTGAGTTTGTAGGTCTGGGTGAAACTTATTCAAATGACCGATTAAAAATAAGGGAGCATTCATTAACTGAATCTGTAATCACAATGTAGTATGTATGAAATAGTAATACGGTGAAAGGCAAATACTGAATTGGCTACATACAAAAAAGTTACCCCTCCCCTCCCCCCAAAAAAAGGAAGTGGAGAGTTTCGGTTACAGAAGAGGAGAGAGATTTACATTGGTGTGAAAGCCTCGTTTACTCTCTTAGAGGGATTGCGTATTTTAGAGAGCATGTCCAACAGAGGAAAAAAAAAAAAAAAAAAGAAAAACAGAAAGACAAAATGTATATATTGGTGGCTAGAAACAACGACTTGCATGGGAAGTGTTTACTTATAATCCTATATTGTTGAAAGTAGCAGGGGAAAAAGTTTTACCATTTTATTATATATAGAGACTAAAAAAAAAATTTTTTTTTTTTTAAACTTTCATTAAGACAGCTTATTCATAGAAGACCTCTTCGTTTTGTCGGTGGTATTAAACTCCAGAGGATAGTCCACCCCCTCCCCACTCTCTGGAGAGAGATATATAGCCTATGTGTGCTGCATGGTTAGTGCAAATTGTGAATAGAGAAACGTGGTCACATCTTTGAAAATATTATGTAAGTTTAATCTGAAAATCTAAAAAACTGAATGTTATATAATTTTTTTTAAATGTTTTTTTTATTTTTCCTGAAACTTTCGTTAAGACAGCTTATTCATAAAAAAAAAAAAATGGGTAACGTCCAAAACTTCAGTACGCAAAGTTAAGACATCGTAAGTGGACTGGGTTTACCTAAATATGGTATGGAAATCACTAAGCATGAAACGAAAAACGAAACCATATGGAACCACTTATTATGAAACAATAAAAAAACAACTTTTTTTTAATATTCAAAATATATTAATGTGGAAATATTTTATTTATAAAAAAATTAGTACATTATTTATGGCAAAATTCCATTTATATTAAAGAAACTTTTTTATATAAATGTTTAAAATAAGTTGTTTTTTTCATAACACAAGTGTTAAAAAAAACTTGCATAAATTATGACAAAATTCTGTGATAAAACTTGTGAAAGACATATTTGAAAAAAAAAAAAAAAAAAAAAAAAGGGCACCATTTATAGACATGTAAATAAAAA
Organism: Euprymna scolopes; assembly: GCF_053919585.1. Lineage (NCBI taxonomy): Eukaryota > Metazoa > Mollusca > Cephalopoda > Sepiida > Sepiolidae > Euprymna > Euprymna scolopes. The sequence goes on along the minus strand of NC_136524.1, from coordinate 35,291,548 downwards.
TTTTCATTAGTTTTTTTTTTGTGATAACATGAGTGTTAAAAAAAAAATTTTTTTTATAAAAATGTAAAAAATCAGTTTATTTTTTTTAAATGTTAAAACTAAAATGATTTTTCAAAATAAATTATTTTCTATATGGTTTCGTATTTCGTTTCAAGTTTACCAACTTCTATTCCATAGTTAGGTGAACTAAGTCCACTTCCGGGGGTTTTAATTTTGCATACTGAATTTTTTTGGACACAACCAAAAAATGTTATGAGATTTAATTATTGATTCAAAGAAGATTTTTGTTATTTGCAATGTTTCAGCAGATGTAACCTTTGATCTTCAGGTGCATCTTGTTAAAATCTGGAATCTGCACGCATTTTCAAACAAGTCCTTTATTTAATCCACAGGAGTAGCTTGTTCTCATTTCGTTAGCCATGTGCAGATAGAAGTCGTAATTCGTATTGTGTTTTTAGTATCGCCGGCACTGAGAATTGAACTTTTAACCTTCAAAAGACTGTCACTTTAAACTGATTATTAATTGGCACTTCTGGTGCTTGTTAAGCTATAGTCAACAAATAGAGTTTTTAAATATCGTTTTAAGCAAAAACAATATTACGCACTTAATTGTTATGTCGAAAATAGTAATATATATAAAAAAATCATGAAAATTCATTAAGTAGAATAACTGCTATTATGTTTTTAGTAAAAAAAAAAAAAAAAAAAAAAGAAAAAGAGAAAAAGTCTATCACTATAGGCAACGAATATTGCAGCCATGACAAGTAATCTACAATATTCTTTTCAGAGTTATGTCCCCTGTGTATAGTCTCCTACTGCCTACTTTATAATGTCTAAGAAAATGTGATTTATTCAATTTTCCGTAAAAATTACTTTTAACTTGAAATAAATTTCTATTCTATGAGTTTTCGTAATTTTTGGATATATTACTATTTTCAGCATGACAATTAAGTATGTAATATTGTTTTGCTTAAAACATTAATAAAAAAAAAAATTGATCTGTCGGTTGAATCATAAAAGCATTGCACTTATATCCACTGAGTCACGGGTCCTTGTAATAGTAATACACACAGACGAAAAAACGCTTTGGATAATCACAGATTTCAAGGTAGTTCTACTAAAATAGCCATATTTTTTAAACCAAAGCACTTCAAGTCATCAAATTACAACTGTTTTGTTCGGAAATGAATATACTTTCAAATGAATTAATAAATATGAATGTACATTATATATTTTAAGAGTTTTAAGCAAATAAAGTGATAAAAATGTGAACGTCATAAAATGGCGTTTTCGGTAAGGTTTTGTAATGACCCCCCCCCCTGTTTTCTAAAGGTCCGT